>NC_057807.1:282869986-282888981 GCF_018294505.1 Triticum aestivum
AATAATCATTTGCTAGCAGGATATCAAAAAAGTATATTAATTTACTATGCTAAGACACTTGCACAGACAAAAATTATCTAGTAATTTCGGATGAACATGGAAAGTTGCAATAATTAGTCAAAAATCATCTAGTAATTTCGGATGAACATGCACAGAGAGGGGGCGCTGTGAGGAGGAGTGGAGGGACTGACCTCATTCACCGAACCCTAGCTGATCTGGAGGGGGCGCTGTGACGACGCTGACGAGCGTGGCCGGCAGGATGCCGAAGCAGATGCTGCAGCTTCGAGGCGGGCGCCGTGGTGTTCATGCCATGGGCCGGGCGCGCGAGGACACTCGGGCTCCTCCCGCTTCTCCTCCAAGGCCTCCTCCGTGTGCTGCTCCCACGCGAGCCCTGCAGGAGACCCAAGGAGAGGAGAGGAACGCGTATGTTAGGTACCATGGGTGCAGGAGGGGGCGTGGGAGAAGGAGGGAGGGAGGGAAACGCACTGCAGGAGACCCGAGGACCCCGTTGACATCGTCGCCGTCCTGATTGCTGGAGACCCGTGGCCGTCGTGTAGCGTCGCAACCGCAAATCCTAAGCAGACCACGGTCCGGCCACGGCCCGGCCAGCTCGACGGAGCGGCGCGCGTCGAAGCAGCACGCGCGCGCCGGCGAGAAAGCCTGTCGTGACGCCATGGCCGAGAAGGAGGCTGGGCCTGCATGTGGACTGGTGGATGTGGGGGATGAATGGTGCGGTGGTGGTGTTTATCTTGATCGGATCTAGAGAATGGGAAAGCGGGGGCGGGGGCGCGGAAGGGGAGAGAAAACCCTAGCGGGCAGCGCTCCTGGTGGGTTATGTATCCCTCTGTGTGGAAGTGGATGGCGGGGATTTGCTGGTGCGGGTGTGTATGGACGGTCGTGATTCGCTTTTAGGGGAGAATGCGCAGCCCAGGCAGGCGGGGCCTGTTATCGTAGGTGGGTCGCTTCTGTTTTGCAGGCCGAAAGAATTTAACTCATTTGGATGGGCTGACAGAAGGCCAGTCTAGGGAGTAAGAGGGCTGGAGCCCATATTTCTCCCTTATAGTGAGACGAAGGGAACCATGTACTAAAAATGTTGACCGTGTAATAAAAAACTAAACTTGTAATTCAATAAATGTTCAACATGCATAAAAAATATACAATGTGTATGGAAAAAGGTAGACATAAGAAAAATATAAGTTCTTAAAAAATTATGTATTGAAAAAATATTAACCATGTATATAAAATAATGTATCAGATGTATACAAAAAATGTACATAAAAAAGTTAACATGTGCTAAAAAATATGAAAAATGATAAGAAAAGTAAAAAACAGAAGAAAACCTAATAAAAACCAAATACAAAAAACAAGGAAAATGAAAAACCTAAAGAAACTACTCCAATAGAATGAAAAATAGAGAAAATCAAGAAAGAAATAGAGAAAATGATGAAAAGCAAGAAGGAAATAAAAGAAAACAAAAGAAAGAACATAAGACCGGTGAAAACCATAGGAACAAACAAAGAAAATGATGAAAAAGACAAACAATGATATCATATTTTTCAAAAGTTTGCATGTTGGAATGACAAACAATGTTGCCTAAGAATTTTTTATTTTCTTCGCATGAAAAGTTCATTTTCCATTTTTCGAGTGCCCGAAAAGAGTTTTTTTGTGAAGGACCTACCAAATATTTGTTGCAAAATTGGACCACATCAATTTTCTAAAATAGTAGGCCATATTTAACGCACAGTTGACCAAATAGTTGGGTGTCAAAAGTTTTTGATCGACCTCTCGTGAAAAAGACAAATTTCTGATAATTCAGGTGAAACTAGGTCAAATTTGAACTGCAGCTGCCTCATAGTTTGCTCTTTATTTTTCCCAAAAATCATTTTTAGGTACAAAAATATCTATTTAATAAGAGAAACACCAAAAAATTCCAAGAATCAACCACTACCTAGGAACGGTCAAGCTCGCCATTTTGACCGCATTTTGAAACGGGCATAAAAAATTCTAAAAAATCAAAAAATTGGAGAACCTTCGCATTGTGTCATCATATGTGACAAAGTTTCCAGAAAAAATAATAAACTTCTAATACGACAATTATTTTAAGAAAGTGTTCTCGAAAACGAGCTATCATGTGTGGAGATCAATGGCTTTCAAGCCAAATGATCAATCATATGGCCACATTCATGGCATAGTTTGTTCAAAACGACCTCATATTGTGCACAAGGGTGCATATTGGAATGGTAAACAATGTTGCCTAAGGAAGTTTTCATTTTCTTTGGACGAAAAAAATCATTTTCCATTTTCCGAGTGCCCAAAATGAGGTTTTTTGTGAAGGACCTACCATAAATTTGTTGAAAATTTGTACCAAATCATTTTTCTAAAATACTAGGTCATATTTAATGCACAATTGACTAAATGGTTGGGTGTCAAAAGTTTTTATCCACCTCTGGCGAAAAAGACAAATTCCCACCAATTTAGGAGGAAGCAGGTCAAATTTGAACTGCAGCTGCCTCATAGTTTGCTCTTTATTTTTTCCAAAAATCATTTCTAGGTACATAAGTATTTATTTAATCAGAGAAACATCAAAAGTTTTCCAAGATTCAACCACTAGCTAGGAACGGTCAAGCCCGCTGTTTTGACCGCATTTTGAAACGGGCATAAAAAATTCAAATAAAATTAAAAAATTGCAAAACCTTCGCATTGTGTCATTATATGTGACCAAGTTTCCAGGAAAAATAATAAACTTGTAATATGGTAATTATTTAAAAAAGGTGTTCTCAGAAATGAGCTATCATGCGTGAAGATTCAGGGCTTTGAAGCCAAATGATCAATCTTATGGCCACATTCATGGCATAGTTTGTTCAAATGATCTCATATTGTGCACAAGGGTGCATCTTGAAATTCCAAACAATGTTGCCTAAGGGAGTTTTCATTTTCTTTGCACGGAAAATTCATTTTCCATTTCCTGAGTGCGTGAAATGAGTTTTTTTTGAAGGACCTACCATATATTTGTTGCAAAATTGGACCAAATCAATTTTCTAAAATACTAGGACATATTTAATGCACAGTTGACAAAATGTTTGGGTGTCAAAAGTTTTGATCCACGTCTAGTGAAAAAAACAAAATTCCATCGATTCAGCAGGAAGCGGGTCAAATTTGAACTGCAGCTGCCTCATAGTTTGGTATTTATTTTTTCCACAAATCATTTCTAGTTACATAAGTACCTATTTAATCATAAATACATGGTTTGGTGGCGATACATTGAGGTTTGGACGGTCGCCGATGGCCCCAACTCTAGAGCGCGTAAACTCGTATGCCCGCCGCATGGTCACCGCGTGACTATGGCGTTGACATGTGTTCTGAGCGGCCTAGGCTTGTCTAGTGGGTTGGGCACTCCCCAGGTAGGTTCTAGGAAGAAAATCACAACATTAGATTCTCACGAGGAGACCGATCGATGCTAAAACATGAATAAGCAGCCAAGTGTTTGATTAGCGGTACGGGAAATGCACATGGCTAATGGGCGTGAGTTTTGGCTGAGGATGATCAGTTACTAAGAAGACCGTCTTCACAAATTTTCACCTCAAATGGACCATCCTAGGTGGTACATGCTTTGCAAAGTACCACACTGGACATAAATACAAATGTTGAAGCTAAGCTCAAAATAATGAATGGATTGAGCTGGCATTTGGTGGAGGATGGTTATTTGGGCATAGGAAAGCACTGTAGAAAATGGATACCATTTGGACATGCCAAAGTGGTACTTCCTTCACAAAGTGTTTTTCCGAACAAAATAGAAAAATGAATATTTTTGAATTATTTACGAACTAGGCAAGGAAGGCTTTTTACATATTTGATGAAGATATGACCCAAAGAATTTATGAGATTTTTTTGAGAATTTTGAGAATGACAGAAATATAGGTTGCTTCACAACCTAGGGCAAAAACTGCCACATGGACATGACACATAGGCAAAACTGATGAGGTGGCGCCTAGTCATAGCAATAAGTACTAATACATCCATGTTCACAACATCATGACCATTTATATTGGTCGTAATCAGGTAGAAATAAGGTCATGGACCACTCTTGTCTGCTTTATGACCATTTCGTGTAAGGCAATTCAGGGTTTGAGCCCTTCCAAGAGAATGACCGTGGATTTATGACCAATTCAGCTAGGGTCACTAAGAGAAGATCACTAGTTGAAATATTTCTTGTAGTGGATGTTTGCAAGTCAAATTAATTTTCATATGGGCAGCAAAATGAAAAAAATATAGTGCAATCTAGACTTTCCACTGATCATACCAAAGGTAAGCTGAAAACGCAATGAAAAGAACTGGTTGGCTTATTACATGGAGCTTATATTCACAGGTGCCTATTTTCTTAGGATAACTCATAATAACTATCCCTAAGAAACTTGGCTAATAGAACTGACATACAAATAACATGTCACGATGATTGCAATGGAGAAGTGACGTACCATAGCACACTGTATAGGCTCACCGTTGCCTCTCCTTTTTTGCGATGTTCCATGAAATTGCCACATACACCTTGTACTTTTTCATTGTGTAACCCTATCTACAAGTTGACACAGCTAATTTCAGACATCTCTACATGATACTACATTGCATATCCCTTGCGCATATTTAAACCACCAATTAACGATTGTGTGCATACCATAAACTAGCCATGACTCTGTGTGCTGGACTAGCAGGCACTCTAAGGGAGCCTAATGTAGTGCACTGGAATTCCTACGTGCCACCTATGATTTTGTGTAATGTACTGCCCCTGTTCCTAAATATATATCTTTGTAGAGATTCCAGTATGGACCAGATACAAATGTATATAGATGCATTTTCGAGTGTAGATTCACTCGTTTTGCTCCGTATATAGCCTATAGTGGAATCTCTAGAAAGACTTATATTTAGGAACGGAGGTACGAGGTAGTATCATCTATGACATCTACATATCTAATTTAGCAGCCAGTAGTACAAATCATTGTCTGCACAAAGGGATTACTGGTCGAAAATCCTAGCAAAGCACGCTGGCAGGCACAGAACAATACAAGAGAGAGACGCACTTACAAGATCATAGCAATGCCTCAGTCCAGGATCTTGGTTGGCCAAGCTATTAGATCCAGAAGAAACATTGTCCTTGTAGTTTTTGCCAGCTGCATAACAGGTAACAGCGACAGGTTAGTATATTTGAAGTACATCGGGCAGGTGATGCTGGATGGGTTTAAAGGTGACAAGTACCTAGGCCGTGGCGGGTGCTTGGCATCTCTCCAGACGGTTGGAATCAGGTTAGAAACGTCAAGGGTGATAATGCTGCGCTGGCTGTCGGGGTCCGGTAAGGAGATCTAGAACCGTCGAGTAGGGTGTTTGTGGAGCGGCTCTGGTAGGGTGGACTACGGTGTGGGCGAAGCGGATCTGTGGCCGTGGATGAGGGCATAGATGAAGCTGCTCCGGTGATTGGGTTAAGGATGGTGTCGACGATGCGGATTTTTGGCCGTGGACAGGTCGTCAGAAGCTACTCTGGTGGTTGGGTTAAGGATGGTGTCGATGATGCGGATATGCGGCCGTGGGCGAGGCGTCAGAAGCTGCTCCGGTGGTTGGGTTAAGGATGGTGTCGACAATGCGGATCTGCGGCCGTGGACGAGGCGTCTGAAGCTGCTCCGGTAGGTTGGATGAGGGTGCGAGGAAGCGGATTCCCTCCCTTGCCGACGGCGACAGCGTTAAGCCTCCTTCCCTTCCCGGCGGACGGATCCTGCCGGCTCTTTGAGCAGCAGTGAGGGGAGAGAGAGGCCAACAAAGTCTTGTTTAGATCTGGAGAGGGCGAGTGTCGGTGTCAAAATCGGCGGATCTCGGGTAGGGGGTCCCGAACTGTGCGTCTAGGCAGATGGTAACAGGAGACAAGGGACATGATGTTTTTACCCAGGTTCGGGCCCTCTCGATGGAGGTAAAACCCTACTGTTGCTTGATTGATATTGATGATATGGGTAGTACAAGAGTGGATCTACAACGAGATCAAGGAGGCTAAACACTAGAAGCTAGCCTATGGTATGATTGTTGTTCTGTTCTATGGACTAAAACCCTCCGGTTTATATAGACACCGGAGAGGGCTAGGGTTACACAGAGTCGGTTACAATGGTAGGAGATCTACATATCCGTATTGCCAAGCTTGCCTTCCACGCCAAGGAAAGTCCCATCCGGACACGGGACGAAGTCTTCAATCTTGTATCTTCATAGTCTTGGAGTCCGGCCAATGATGATAGTTCGGCTATCCGGACACCCCCTAGTCCAGGACTCCCTCAGTATCCCCTGAACCAGGCTTCAATGACAATAAGTCCGGCGCGCATATTGTCTTCGGCATTGCAAGGCGGGTTCCTCCTCCGAATAATCCATAGAAGATTTTGAACACCAGGATAGTGTCCGGCTCTGCAAAATAAATTCCACATACCACTATAGAGAGAATAATATTTACACAAGTTCAATCTGCTGACGTATTTCGTGGCGTGACATCACCCACGGCCAAGCCTTTACTCGAATCGTTTTTATTATTCCGCCTCAGCACGTTTAGCGAAGCGGTTTCCTTGGCACGTCTTGTCGAAGCAGAGATCATGTTCCTCTTATTCCGGGATTCCCATCAATACGGACGTGGGTAACCCAACCGCGCCATTGATTGCGGCGCTTGGGAGATAAGCAAGTTTTACCAGGCCGGTGGGGACGCATAGTTTCGCCCGCCCATATATAAGGGGATAAGGATCCACCTTTTTTACCTACGCCTTCTTCCTCCTTTGCTTATCCATCTCCGCGCACTCGAGCTCCAGTGCCCAAGTCCGCACATATTACCTCGACCTTCTCCAGTCATGTCCGGAGCGGGAGGCAAGTGGATGGCCTCCTCCGTTATGGAGGGGCACATCAAGAAGCTGCGCAGCGCCGGATATTTGTCCAGCGACATCGCGCACTGGCTCCCCGATGAGGGGTAGCTCATCCCCACCCCCTGGCCCCATGATAGGGTGGTATTCCTTCCCCATTTCCTCCGCGGACTGGGCTTCCCACTCCACCCCTTTGTCCGGGGGCTCATGTTCTACTACGGCCTGGATTGCCACGATCTGGCCCCGAATTTCATCCTTAATATCTCGGCGTTTATCGTCGTGTGCGAGGCCTTCCTCTGCATCCAGCCCCACTTCGGCTTGTGGCTAAAGACCTTCAATGTCAAGCCGAAGGTTGTGAAGGGCAGCCAAGCGGAGTGCGGAAGCGCTGTGGTGGGCAAAATGCCCAGCGTCACTTGGCTCGAGGGCGCCTTCGTGGAAACCATCAAAGGGTGGCAATTGGGGTGGTTCTACATCACCGAGCCGCGTGACCCTAAATGGGCAGTGGCCCCCAAATTCAGATCTGGCATCCCCATGCGGCTCACTTCCTGGAAAGAGAAGGGCCTGCTGTGGGGTAGTTCGGAAGAGCTGACCGGACTTCAATCCTGTCTCCAAACCCTGGTGAACAAGAAGCTCAAGCTTGTCAACGTAATCCAGGTCATGCTCATCCGCCGGATCCTCCCCTGCCAGCAGCGGGATTTCAATCTGTGGGAGTTCAATCCGGCACAGCACCGGACCTTGAGCGGGCTCTTCGACACTACGTACGAAGATGCCTGGAAGGTGTTGTTTAAGGGCGGCGAGGCCCACGCATCCGCTACCGAGGATCACGGATTCAGCTCGTAGCGTCCGGCTGGCGAGGTAAGCCAGGTTATCCTTTATGGGACACTTGCTTTTCATAGTTTGACTCTATGTGCGATCTAAACTCCCAATACCTTTAACAGGCCTGGCAGGAGACATCCGGACAGGTTAACTGTCCGGCTCCCCTTCCAGAGGACCCAGCAGATGCCCGTTTGACAGGGCTGCTGGTCCCGACACTTTACGTAGTGCTGGAGAAGAAGGCCTAGAAGAAGGCCATGGGAACCCGAAGGAGTTCCTGGCGTCAGGTGGTATCGGATTCATCGTTCGATGACTCCGAGGCGGACTCCTCCCACGAGGACGAGGAGGAGAAGAAAGAGGCCTCTCCCCCAGCGGGGGGAGAGAGAGGAAGAGAAAGGCCTCCCCAACGAGGGAGGCCGAAGGGTCCAAGAAGGGACGGACTCTTCCCCCGGACTGTTCCGCCAACGTCGGCGACGGTGACGAGGAGTGGCCCTCAAGGGCCAAGCCCCTGGCGAGATCGTAAGTATCCGGACTCCCGAATAACTTCATATTTTTTCCTTTTTGCCACATGGTGTCTTTCTAATGCCGCATACAACCCTGTAGTCCGCCCAAGGACGATCTTCCCACTTCGTCAAGCGGGGCTTTGGGCACGTCGGATATGGATTCTCTTCCGACCGCCTCCACCCCCCGCGATGCTGACGACGCCGAGGTGGGATCCCGGGAAGGGACCCACCATTAGAAGGAGGCCCCAGAGGTGCCACAGGGCAACCTCCCGGACTTTGCACCGGACTCCGCACCGGAACCTGCAGTGCTTCCAGAGTCCAGCGGGCGGCCCCTTCGTAAGAATGGCAAGACTGTGACACCGGCGGCCTCCGTCCAACCGGAGGCGCCGGATAACTTGCTGGAAGCGCTCAATGGCGCTTCCATCGAAGAAGAACACCGCACTGTCATGAGTGCGGTGATTCAGAAGGTTCAGCTTGCGAAAAGCGGGCTGACCGAAGCCTGCAGCAGCCTTCTAACAGGCTTTGAGGTAAGAATTTTAATATGTGTAAAGTAGTACCACATAGACAGTAGCCCCTGATGCTCGGTTCGGTGTTCGGAAAGAAAAGCCGTACTGAGGATCTAAAAAGATATACGCAGGAGTCTTAACAAAAATATGTTAATATGGGAATGCAGGTTGCGCTGCTGACCTCTGCCGCACTAACGGCGGAGGTCACTGCCTTGAAGCAGGGCCTCGAGCGGTCCGAGAGCGAGCTCGGCCGTGCCAAGAAGCAGCTCGAGGACAAGGAAGGTGAGTAACGCCTTATAAAAGTTGTACCTTACAGAATGCCAGAGAAATAACAAGGATAACGTGGGTATTTCAGGGGCTACGAACGAGGTGGCAACCCTGAAGGAGGCGGTGTCCGCGGCCGAATGCAATGCAGCCGCGAAGCGAGCCGAGCGAGAGAAGCGGGAGGCGCGGGTGGCAGAGGTACAACAAGAGCTCCAGGCTCTCGTGGAAAAACACGAGAGTATGGAGCATGACTCGAAGACTCGAGAGTCCGAGCTTGCGTCAGCTCTTGAGAGTGCCAAAGCCGCTAAGGCTGAAGCCCACAAGGCCCTCCAGGAAATCGAGGAATTGAAGAAAATAGCGGTGTGTAAGGCATTCTTCATGCAAAGCAAGCATGTAAAAGTGAATTACTTGTTACTTACCCGAATTCGGAGCTCTACAGGAGCGTTCGCAGATCTGCCCCACAGCGTGTCCGATGCTGCCGCTTTCTACAGAGCCGAGGAGGGGAGCTTGACAGAGAAGGTGTTCTGGTCTCAGTATGCTGAGGCCGGACATCCGGTGCCCCATAGCGACCAGCTGAAGCAGCTGGTCGAGCTCCACAAGGCGGCCGAACAGGCCATGAAGGGCCTCATAGTTCGGCTGTGGCCCAAAGAGGCCATGCCTGGGAGCTACTTCGGCCTGGTGCGGTGGTTGGTGGACGCTTGTCCATGGGTTGTGGTCATCAAGCACTCCGCCTGCATTGAAGGTGCCCATCGGGCCCTTGCCCGTGCTAAGGTGCACTGGGGCAGGATGGATGCTGAGAAGCTTGTGACGGACGCGCCGCCGCCGGGCAAGGAGTATCGCACACCCGAGATGTATTACAAGGGTGTCCCTGAAGGGTGCCTGCATTATTGCGGGTGAGTGCTCCAAAGATGTAATATTTGAGTAGACTCGCATTTTGTTATCCTGTGCGCCGAAAACTTTGTTCGTATGCGCTAAGCAACGCTTGTTTATTTAAAATATTACCTTCTGTGTGGCCGTTTATCAAATCTGAGAGATGGCAAGTCGTCGGCTTCAGCCCCCACGCCACGAGTGCTGGGGTGTTCGGGATAAACTTGAGCGCTCTTGTTCCCATTTTTGGGTCCATCTAGGAAGGCGCTCGACACAAGAACAAGGCAACCGGACGTATAGTGCTTGAACACTCTCACTTAGCCATATAATTCTATAATTTTAAATTTCGGCAAAGCCCCTAGTGTTCGGAAGGCCGAATTCGGGGCGCTATCCACGCCTGGGCTGGACAAAGCCGGTTCCTCGCTCTAAGCGGCATAAGTCTTTAGGGACTCGAAAAAACCTCTCGAACAGCGACCGGCTCTCGCCTCATCATGACGGTCAGTTTTAGCTTTCTCCACTGAGGTGCTCGCCCAGCTCAACTGGGGCACAATCGCAGTGGTTCTCCCAGTGCTACCTTTGCCGATATAACGGAACGTAAGGTACCAAAACATGGGAGCCAGGCAAACCCAACTATTGACCCAAGACATGATTCGGAGCCGATGCATATAATGCTATAAGTTCGGGGTGCCGCAGTTGTGAAAGTGTTCGGGCTTATCGCACCATAATGTGGGGAATTTAAGCCCCTGGTGTATTTAGCCGTACCAAAGTGTACGGATGGAACATGTCATAAATGAACATATGTATAAGAAAGGAATGCAGTTATAAGCAAAAACACTGCATTGTTTATTCGAGAAATACTGCCATTAATGCAGAACGATACAAATAGTGCGATAAGCAAGGGATGGGACTATTAAACATGTCCCCCTCCAGGGGTAGGCTGCGGAATGGTGTATAAAACAGATTTAATGCTCGTAATGGAGACCACCTGGATACTCGTCGTAGCCTTTCTCATTCCCTGGTTGTTGCATCGTGAGTTCGGCAGGTCTACTGCCGGACAGGGCCTCTGGTAAATGGAGTCCTGTGGATAAGAAAAGAAAGAAAAAGGATGACACACTTGGGAGCCCCTGGTGTGGTTGAGCCGCACTCTGGGCCTGCTGTGGTCGTGCCCCTCCCCCTATGCCCATGGAATCTCCAGAGCGTAATGTTGTACGCGAAGTACTGGTCTTGCAAATTTGGGAGGGCTGGGGTTTGGGCCGCATTGCTACGCGTGCTCGGAATGTGCAAGGTGGTCTTGTTGAAGGTTACTCCGGGCGCGCTTTGTAGTGTCCGGTCGCTTAACGGCCGGACTCGAGAATTGCCTTAAGAGGCTGCTCTGCACTTCTACCGCGAGAGCCGCTGTATGCTCCTCCGTTCGGAGGGAGCGTTCAGTGTTTCCGTTGACCGTGATGACTCCTCGAGGGCCTGGCATCTTGAGCTTGAGGTATGCGTAGTGCGGCACTGCGTTGAATTTTGCAAACGCGGTCCGTCCGAGCAGAGCATGATAGCCGCTGCGGAACGGAACTATGTCGAAGATTAACTCCTCGCTTCGGAAGTTATCCGGGGATCCAAAGACCACTTCCAGTGTAACTGAGCCTATACAATTGGCCTCTACACCTGGTATGACGCCCATGAAGGTCGTCTTTGTGGGTTTAATCCTTGAGGGGTCTATGACCATCTTGGGCACTGTATCCTGATAAAGCAGGTTCAGGCTGCTGCCGCCGTGCATCAGGACTCTAGTGAGGTGAAATCCATCGATGATTGGGTCTAGAACCAATGCGACGAATCCGCTGTGGCGGATGCTGGTGGGGTGGTCCCTTCGATCAAAAGTGATCAGGAAAGAGGACCATGGATTGAACTTTGGGGCGACTGGCTCCATCGCATATACGTCCCTGAGTGCATGATTCCGCTCCCTTTTGGGTATGTGGGTTGCGTATATCATGTTCATCGTCCGCACTTGTGGGGGGAAACCCTTCTGTCCTCTATTGTTCGGCGGCCGGGTCTCTTCCTCGTCATCGCTATGCAGCCCCTTGTCATTGTTTTCGGCAATTAACTTGCCTGCCTGCCTGCTTGAATACCCAACAATCCCTGTTGGTGTGATTAGCTGGCTTTTCGGGGGTGCCGTGTATCTGGCACGAGCGGTCGAGTATTCGGTCCAAGTTGGACGGACCTGGAGTAGTTCTCTTGAATGGCTTTTTCCGCTGACCGGGTTTAGAGACTCTGAATCCGGCGTTGACTGCCGTATCCTCAGTGTTATCGCCGTTAATGCGGCGTTTGTGCTTGTTGCGACGCGACATGCCATTGCGGTCCTTGGTATCCAAACTGCCAGAATTTTTGCTGAGGTTGTTGCTGCGGGCTAGCCAGCTGTCCTCTCCCGCGCAGAAGCGGGTCATGAGTGATGTGAGGGCTACCATGGATTTTGGATTTTCCTGTCCTAGGTGCCGGGCAAGCCACTCGTCTCGGATGTTATGTTTGAAGGCTGCGAGGGCCTCCGCATCCGGACAGTCGACGATTTGATTTTTCTTGGTTAAGAACTGTGTCCAGAATTGTCTGGCCGATTCATCTGGCTGATGAATTATGTGGCTTAGGTCATCAGTGTCTGGTGGTCGCACATATGTGCCCTGGAAGTTATCAAGGAATGCGGCTTCCAGGTCCTCCCAACACCCAATTGATTCTGCAGGCAAGCTGTTAAGCCAATGCCGAGCTGGTCCTTTAAGCTTGAGTGGGAGGTATTTGATGGCGTGAAGATCGTCACCGCGGGCCATGTGGATATGGAGGAGATAGTCTTCGATCCAAACCGCGGGGTCTGTTGTGCCATCGCAGGATTCAATATTCACGGGTTTAAACCCTTCGGGGATTTGATGATCCATTACTTCGTCTGTGAAGCATAGTGGGTGGGCGGCGCCTCTATATTGAGCTATATCACGACGTAGCTCAAATGAGCTTTGTTTACTGTGTTCGGCCCGGCCGGGGTTGCTGTATCCGGTGCGACGATTGTTGTCGCATGTCGTGGGGCGCCCACGCGATCCGTAGATCGATCTTGATTGTCTTGCCTTATCCTCAATGTCTCTCAAGTCCGGCGCATTCCCCCATGGCTTTGTACTTTTCGAACGATGCCGAGGTACGGCTTTAGTGGAGGGCCTAGAGGCCTCTCTGTCGCGGCCACGAGGTGGCCGGTCAGCCGTATTGTGCGCTGGTGATGTAGGTTTATATACTTCCTCCTCCAATTGGGGAAGCAGCTTGCGTTTGTGGCAGCTTTTGGAGGGGCGTTCGAGTTCGTACTCTTCGGCCGCTAGGACTTCAGTCCATCTGTCGGCTAGCAGATCTTGGTCAGCTCTAAGTTGTTGCTGCTTTTTCTTGACGCTGTTTGCCGTGGCCATAAGCTTGTGTTTAAAACGCTCTTGTTCGACGGGATCCTCAGGCACGACGAATTCGTCATCGTCGAGGCTTGCCTCGTCTCCGGAGGGAGGCATGTAATTATCGTCCTCTACCTCTTCGCCTGCCGCTCTCTCGTGGGGGCTGGCTTCTCCGTCCTCCTGTGCTGAATCTTGCTGGAGGAGGTTGTCTTCGACACTGTCTGGGGTGTTATTATCTCTGGTGCCAGAATCTCCATTCTTGCTGTGGCGGGATTTAGAGCGGCGCAGCTGACGCCGGCGCTTAGGCTGTTTCTTGGAGGAGTCTTCCTCCGCTGTTCCCTCGCCATTCCCATCCTTTGGGATATCCACCATGTATATGTCGTATGACGAGGTGGCTTTCTAGTGCCCTGTGGGTGCTGGTTCTTGGTCGTCTCCGGCATCGTCGTCCATACCGTCGATGTCTTCGGAGTCGAAGTCTAGCATGTCGGTTAGGTCGTCGACAGTGGCTACAAAGTGGGTGGTGGGTGGGTTTTGAATTTCTTCGTCGTCCGCATCCCAACCGTCCCGACCGTAGTCTGGCCAGGGCTCTCCTGATAATGAGAGATACTTTAGCGAATTCAAGATGTCGCCAAAAGGCGAGTGCTGAAAGATATCCGCAGCGGTGAACTCCATGATCGGCGCCCAATCGAATTCGATTGGCAGGGGCGCGGGAGGTTCGGAGTCCGATGAGGAATCCGGCACCTCGGAGTCACGAGCTTCACAAGGGACATGGTCAGTATTTGGCAACATCGCCGTAGAGGTAGCAGCCCCCGAGGTGGTGTCTAGCCACCCATCCTCGACCGGCGCAGTCGGCTCCGAATTAAGGGTCGGAGCGGACTCGTGTGCGGCCTCCTGGGAACTGTCCGGCAGCAGAGCTAAATCGTGCCCATCGTGACAGTGCGGCGCGCTCGGCTGTGGCTCGAATCCATCGAAGATCAAGTCTCCGCGGATGTCAGCCTTGAAGTTCAAACTTCCAAATCTGACCTGATGGCCAGGGGCATAGCTTTCGATCTGCTCCAGACGGCCAAGCGAATTGGCCCGCAGTGCAAAGCCGCCGAATACGAAGATCTGTCCGGTGAGAAAGGTCTCACCCTGGACCGCGTCATCATTGATGATCGAAGGAGCCATCGGGCCTATATGCGATGACACAGAGGAACTCTCAATGAAAGCACCAATGTCGGTGTCAAAACCGGCGGATCTCGGGTAGGGAGTCCCGAATTGTGCATCTAGGCGGATGGTAACAGGAGACAAGGGACACGATGTTTTTACCCAGGTTCGGGCCCTCTCGATGGAGGTAAAACCCTACTCCTGCTTGATTGATATTGATGATATGGGTAGTACAAGAGTGGATCTACCACGAGATCAAGGAGGCTAAACCCTAGAAGCAGCCTATGGTATGATTGTTGTTCTGTCCTATGGACTAAAACCCTCCGGTTTATATAGACACCGGAGAGGGCTAGGGTTACACAGAGTCGGTTACAATGGTAGGAGATCTACATATCCGTATTGCCAAGCTTGCCTTCCACGCCAAGGAAAGTCCCATCCGGACACGGGACGAAGTCTTCAATCTTGTATCTTCATAGTCTTGGAGTCCGGCCAATGATGATAGTTCGGCTATCCGGACACCCCCTAGTCCAGGAGTCCCTCAACGAGAGAGAGTGAAGAGAGCAACTACAAGCACTGAGGCTCCAGCAGGAGAGGGCGAGAGAGTGTGAAGAGAGAAACTACAAGCGCTAAGGCTCCAGCGTGTATATATATACTAGAGAGAGAGTGTGAAGCGTGCAAAACCTAGAAAACATTTTGACCAGTCAAAGAATCCTCCTAGCAAAAATTATGCTCAACAGTAGTTATCGAACCCGAGATCTCAAGTTTGATGAGCGAACGGGATAACCAGCTACACAACCCTCCCGTTATGTTCAACTAGAGGAAAATAACCTTTTATGCATTCCTACATTCGTGTGACAAGCATGTCGTGTTCTTTTTTGTGTGTGTGTGGGAGTCATTGGGATTTCAATCATAATCGTGTCATGTATATTTTGTGGTAAGACTATCCACAGTGGTGCAGAAATAATGCAGCCTTAGTCACCTTACCTCTCTCCACGTAGTACGTTGGGTCCCACCAGTCAGAGGGTGAAACAAACAAATTAATAAGAAAAATTAAAAGCGCCAGCGGTGTATCTTACCTCACACATTTCGCTACTGCTCGGGAACACTGTCCAATTGATCCCTCTGTTCGCTCACGTACTATTTTAAGTGAATCCTTATTATAACATGCACACAAATTTTGGGCACTTGTATTCGACTTAAGTCAGTGTGCCACCGTATCTCGTATACTTACTACTCCCTCCGTCTAGGTGTAATAAGTCACGTTAGAAGGTGCAATGGGACCAAGGTGCGTGCGTGTGCGTGTGTGTGTTAGAGAGTGCGACAGATCGACCTACTCCTACAGAGAGATGGTGTGTAGTGTACGATTTTAGCCGCGAGAGTCAGTGCATCCTCTCGTTTCCGGGCGTGTCCGGTAGGGACATGCAGACAGCTGCCACGCCCGCTCCTGACCACCCTGGCCCACCCAAAGCCCCTCCATCACCCGCGCGCACTTCCCGCCCGAAACGGTCAGCGCCGCACCAAAGAATCGGTGCCGGATTCATGCCCGGGCAGAGCGGACGCGACCTCTCACTGGCGCAAGAGTGATGGTTTCTTCGTCCGTCCAACTTACTGTTGGGTCTATGTGATTTGACGGCTCATTGGTCTTTATTACTGAAGTGGTAGGACTGCTGGATGTCCCACGCTTTCGGCGAAAGGAGGTACTACTACTACTAGATTACAATTTTCTCCATTCTTACAGCAGAGGAGTGCAAGAGCAGTGAAAACACGCAGGCTCAGTGATTACATGGCCCACCTCACACTATCACTGTGCGACACCTAACTCTTTACATAGTACTCCCTCCGTTCCTAAATATTACTAGATGAGTCCCCGCACGTTGCCGTGGAACAGCAGTATCTCTCTCTGCGCAAAATTATCGATTTCATAGAACTAAAAAAACTCTATAACCGCATGACAAATGTGGTAGCCAAACTAAATAAACTCCCATCATCATTTAGATCATCCCACGTAAGGAAAAAAGATCAGCCAACTCCTACTGCATAATGGGATTATATTTTTATTTTTGACATGTTAATGGGACTTAAAAGCTCACTTACATGCATGCTACCGGTGCATGCTTGCATGCAGACATGTTGATGTGATTTAAAACCCACTCACATGCATGTGCCACGGTATTTCTGCATGCTTGCATGTGGCTTAGTGCGGAGCCTCTCAACGTCTAGATCAGACGGCTATTATGGACTGATTTACTTCATCTAAAAGCTACATCAAATTTGATGATGTGGCTCAAGGAGAGGATAGAGAATTCCTAGTAGTGGGGGCTAGCTATTACTAGTAGATAAGTCTTTGTAGAGATTCCACTAGGTGAACTACATACGGAACAAAATGAATGAATCTACACTTAAAATTCATCTATATACATCCACATGTGGTTCATGGTGAAATTTCTACAAAGACTTATATTTAGGAACGGAGGAAGTACTAGTATAGTACTACGTACTGTAATTTATCTGCGAGATAAATTTGTACAATGTTATGAAGCTTCCAGCTCCTGTTACATGTATCTTGCATCCAAGGTTGCCCGTCGCAACATTTCATCAAGTACAAAGGAGACTAACATGCATGCTATTGCATCTCAATGATTGACAGATCATAGCAAATATGTACTCCCTCCGTTCCAAAATAAGTGTCTCAACTTTGTGCAAACTTTAGTACAAAGTTGTACTACTACTAAAGTTGACCCTTATTTTGGAACAGAGGCAGCTAAAGAAAAAAATGATCCATGCAGTCCCTAGCCCTTGAACCGTGAACCCTGAACAGGCTTCAATTTGCTGGCAACGTTCGAGCTTCCTAATAAATGAAGTTTGTAACCTTTTGACCATCGGATCATTTTGTGCAGTTTCACCAAAATCAAGATGAGCATCCCTGTGGCAAAGAAATTGAAGAACCGTGATTAGAATAAGATTACTGGGACTAGTTGATGAGACATAAACTCATCAAAAATACAGTACGTAGAAGCCAGTAGAGGTATCAGGTATGTGCGGGGCAAAGAAGTAGAGAAATATCCACAGGGAGTGATGTGCGCAGCTGGAGCAGTGGTGCAAGCCGGCTATAAAGGGAATTGAACCTGAGGGACGTAGCTCAACCTTGAGGAGGGCGGCGGGAGGCGGCAACTTCCCACGTCGCGGCAGTGAGCAAGGGACGAAGGCAACCTCATCGAATTTGTGAGAGAGAACGGCGGGGACCCCTGATCAGGACGTGCCGACAGTGGGTTTCACCGTCTGCGACGGCCACCGCATCTACACTAAGCATCCACCCCTTCACCAAGAGGACGTGATCCGCCGGGATGTTAGAGATGTGGCCACAGTCGTTTTGTGCGAGAGAGTGTGAAGAGAGCAACCCCAACAAGCAACCGTGTAGGCTGGCCCGTCCTGACTATGTATATAGTGGAGCGGTTTCCTTTTCTCTCCATATGAACCTATCATATTGCGTATGTGCCACTGAAGAAAAAAAACTTTATTTATAAATGACGCGGCACCTACTACTCGTTCTCCTATAACCTTGCGCTTGGCATCTCCAAAATATTAACCTTGTGATTGGCTCTTCGCCTCTTCGGAAAGTCGAGCAATAATGGTAGTGCAGTATATATCGTTCTGGCTATATGAGACTGAATGAATTGCTGCACGTCCACCACGTGGGCGAGGGTCGAGGGGCGAGGGAGAGTGCTACTACCTCCGTCCTGGTTTATAGGTCCCTTTTATAGTTTGTGTCAAATTTTGACTAAAGATTTAACTAACAAAATGTCAATGCATTTCAAGAAAATTTATCTCATTGGATTCGTATTTGAACATAGTTTTCAAAAATATAGTTTTTGGTGACATGCGTGAACATTTTCTTAGTTTAATCCATGGTCAAAATTTGGCACGAAATACAATGGGGACCAATAAACCAGGACAGAGGTAGTACATACGGAGCAAAATGAGTGAATCTACAATCTAAAATACGTCTATATACATCAGTGTTTGGAGTATGTACTAGTAGTTCATATTGAAATCTACTAAAGGACATATATATTCCAAACAATATGATATAATCTCTAAAACCAATGTTGTAGGGACGAGGAGTAAACGAAGGGAGTAGTAAATTTTTCTCCTCGTCCTGCGAGCCACCGCACGCATGGGCGAGGGAGCGGGCGTAAGGCGGAGCAAGCTTCACCTCATCCTGCGAGCCACCGCTCTCGTGGGCGGGGGAGACGGCGTACTAAGCAAGCTTCTCCTCGTTCTGTGAGTTGACGGGACACATCAAAAGTACTCCAGTGTATAGATCCTTGCCTCTAAGGTAGGCCCCACATGGTTTGCCTCTTTTTTTAATTTAACATAACGCGTCAAGTCGCAATTTGTTTGTTCACCCGTGGTAGAAGATCCTCCCTCCACCAAGTGGACAACCAGTACACATGCCAAATTACCATGTGGGCTGCCTTTTTCGTACAGAAATGAGCTCCACCGTGTACCCGCGCGGGTGTGGTTGGGAAAGAGACGGGAGTACGTGCACCGTGCATGCACCTCTTCTCTTCGTGCATGTCCCCCACCTACGTGGGTGTGTGTGAGAGATACAAACCGCGTTCGTGAGTGTTT
>NC_057807.1:282888991-282890058 GCF_018294505.1 Triticum aestivum
AAGGATGTACGAGTTCAGGCCCTTCTCGGAAGAAGTAACAGCCCTACGTCTCGGAGCCCGGAGGCGGTCGAGTGGATTATGAATGTATGAATTACAAGGTGCCGAACCCTTCTGCCTGTGGAGGAGGGTGGCTTATATAGAGTGCGCCAGGACCCTAGCCAGCCCACGCAGGAGAGGGTTTAAGGTGAGTTAAGTCTGGGGCGTTACTGGTAACGCCCCACATAAAGTGCCTTTACTATCATAAAGTCTACTTGATTACAGGCCGTTGCAGTGCAGAGTGCCTCTTGACCTCCTGGTGGTCGAGTGAGTCTTCGTGGTCGAGTCCTTCAGGCCAGTCGAGTGAATCCTCGTTGGTCGACTGGAAGGCGACCTCTTCTAAGGATGTCCTAGGGTAAGTTACTTGGATCAGGTCCATGATCCTACCCTAGGTACACAACCCCATCAGGCCCCACATGGTTTGCCTCTTTTTTAACATAACACGTCAAGTCGCAATTTGTTTGTTCACCCGTGGTAGACGATCCTCCCTCCACCAAGTGGACAACCAGTACATGTGCCAAATTACCACGTGGGCTGCCTTTTTTGTACAGAAATGAGCTCCACTGTGTAACTGCGCGGGTGTGGTTGGGAAAGAGACGGGAGTATGTGTGTCGTGCATGCACCTCTTCTCTTTGTGCACGTCCCCCACCTACGTGGGTGTGTGTGAGAGATACAAACCGCGTTTGTGAGTGTTTTTTGTTTTGGGGTGGGGGTGGGGGGTGGGTGGGGGGTTGATTTCGTGAATTATTTGTGGGAATATGCGTCGATGACATCTCAAAAAAATTGCATGCAATGTGTGTGAAATGGAGGCCTATCCATATCATACATAGAGGGTCGGGCAATCCATGAGAAGAGAGGGAGGGGTCATAGCTATCGATAGAGTCGAAGAGAGGATCAAGTGGGTGGGTGCGACATCGATGAAGAGAGCCATCGAAATTGTGTGCGTGTGCAAGTCAAAGATATAGGGCGACTGGCCT
This sequence comes from Triticum aestivum, assembly GCF_018294505.1. Taxonomy (NCBI): domain Eukaryota; kingdom Viridiplantae; phylum Streptophyta; class Magnoliopsida; order Poales; family Poaceae; genus Triticum; species Triticum aestivum. Next base: position 282,890,005 of record NC_057807.1, read on the forward strand.
ACCGGAACATTAGAGGGCACATGTCAAGTTTGTGTGTGGCAAGGAGACATGACT
>NC_057807.1:282890068-282924460 GCF_018294505.1 Triticum aestivum
GATGAAGAGAGCCATCAAAATTGTGTGTGTGTGCAAGTCAAAGATATAGCGCAACTGGCCTACCGGAACGTTAGAGGGCACATGTCAAGTTTGTGTGTGGCAGGGAGACATGACTAGAGCGCTCGATGTATTGGTGTGTGTGGGGGGGAGGGGTTGGGGGAGGGGTAGGCTGAGGCCTAACTATAGAGGTAGAACGACTCGTATATGTGTTGAGAAGGAGAGACCCAGCTATGTGTTGAGGGAGATTGGTCGTCATCCATACAAAACTGAAGGACGGGAAATATGATGGGACAGAGAGAGAGAGAGAGAGGAGAGAGAAGGAGGGAGAGGGTTAGTGTGCTGGATGGCTGATGGAGTTGCTTCTCGGAGATGTTGGGAGAGGCCTACTAGACAAACTGAGGGTGGAACTGCAATGTTATCAATAAGAGTGGGGATGTGTTTCTGTGTGTGCCTGTGCGTGATAGATCTGTCGGGATGCATCCATGGATGATGAAGGGGAACCATGTGTTTGGTAAGCAAACCTAACTAGATCGGTAGATCAATTGTTGTTTGTCGGAGGAAGGGAGAGACACAACTAATGAGGTAGATGGATCGACGTGTGGGTAAAAACGAGTTATAAGGACCTAGCTAGCTATATGTATAGCGAAAGATCGGTCGGTGTACGTCCATTTGTTAGAGGCAAATAAGGCCCAGCGAGATGGATAGACAGGGAGAATGGAGCTAGGAGGTGGTGCGAGAGGCCCAACTACTAGCTAGATAGGGGGAGGAGTGTGCGGTTGTGAGATCGATGAAAAGAAGGGCGAGAGTTTACACGTGTGTCTGACCGTATGAGAGACACGAGCCAAGGACACATAAAGGAGGAGATTGAAGGTGTGTGTATATGTTGTAGGCAGGCATCACTGGAGAGGTTTATCGATCGGTGTGTGTCGGAAAGGAGTTGTGGAGACTCTGGGAGAACGACCTAAAGAAAAAAAGAATGTGCCCGGTGGATAGAATGCCAGGGGAGGGGGAGGGCGAGGAGGGCGTGTGCATGCACGAGAGATAGTTAGTGGTAGCTACAAAGGTTAGAGGATTGTGTGGGTGTAAGAGACTAACAAATATCATAATTTGATATGAAAGCGGATTCATATATTTGCATAGGATATCATAGTGTTTTAAACATTGCATGCATCAATTTAGCGGTGATACACGTGTTGTGCACATGTTATACCACAATGTGATAATGCATGGCGTTTGCAACTCACAGCTAAATGCCGAACAATCTAAACCATACTATACATCAAACAATCTCACATTTTATTTGAATTTGTGATAATGTGTGGCGTTTGCAGGTTACAACTAAATATCGAGCAATCTAAACCACACTATATATCGAACATTCTCACATTTTATTTGAATTTGTGGTAATGTGTGGTGTTTGCAACTCACATCTAAATACTTGTAGGCGTAGGGGGCGGGGCACCATACATAATGTGATAAGCACATTATACATATGAGACATGGTTTAGATTATGAAGATCTAGCTAGAGCTAGAAACGTAATGTGATCTGAAATCAAAATAAAGTGGATTCAAAAAATCTATTTCGAGTTCATATAGTACACATAGTTCATATGTAACTCGAGACTAATCATGTGGTGTGCTGTGAAGATAATACATAAATGATGGTTTAACTTGACAATAATGATGATTGTAGATCTTATTAAAACAGAGAAACGAATTCAAATGCTTTGACTTCACAACAATCATTACTATAGATCTTATTCAAATTTAGTTCATATTGAAGCGGTAGTATATACGTTTGGAATGCACTAAAACTTTCATTTGAGTAGTAGGTTGCATGCATTATACACGTAGCGAAATATTTTAATTGAACATAACATGAATTCAAATTTTTGAATGACATTTGTAGTGCACATTGATTTGGTACAGTACACGTTAGGCTTGTCCGGAAATTTCAACCCGCGCCTTGTTAGCCCAAAATATTTAAGATATATCTTTGTCTCGTTGTGCTCCGACAACTCCCTCCATCTCAACCCGCGCCTTGCTATTCCGAAATTACAACGCGCGCGAAAACTCCCACCTCCTATGAAATCCGAACACGTGAAATGCCCGTGGTACCCCTGAACCAAAAGAACCGCCTCAAATCGGTGGGGGGTAATTTCGTAACTTACCCCACATTTCGGACAAGCGCATCTATAAGCCATGGTTCCCCACTGCCAACCCATCCGCCCACCCATTCGTACACCGAGGCTGCGAAAACCCGCGATGAAACCCCACACCCTGCTCCGTCCGCCACCCAGCCGGAGCCTCTTCCCCGACGACGTCGTCCACAGCAACACCTCAACGTCCCTCATCCACCGTACCGGATGAGGATCCGTCATCGATCTCATCGTCCTGCTGGTTCAGCCACCCCATCCTCCACCTCCAAGGAGCTGCCCCGATGTTCCCTTCATCTTCACTTGCACCACCAGAAGAGCATCATCATCACCGTTTCCTCGGATGAAGTTGCGGCCTAATCGGCGCCACCAAAGAGGTTGTACACTAATCGCCGCATTTTCTTGTTGATTCGATCTCATGGTGCTGCCGGTGCTCGGTCCCGAGCCGACACGGCGCAGCTCCATCCACGGTGGCATCGCCGGCCACTTCCTCCATGGCGTCGCTCCCTCGGCGGCGACGTCCACATCAGTAGGAGCTGCTGCTACTTTAGCTCTCGCTCGCGCTACTGCTCTGCTCTTGCTCTTGGTCCCCTGCCTGGTCTGCTCTTGCTATTGCTCTTGCTCATGTTGCTGCTCTCGCTCTTGCTCTTGCTTGCGTTGCTGCTCTGATTTGGCTACACTTCAGTTGACTGAATCGACTTTTGGGTCAGTCGATTTTCAAGGGGTGGGCTCACCGGGGTGAAGGAAGAACCAGCCGCAGCGGGGAGGGGGCTCACCGGAGAGGTACCCCACTATCTATCTTAGGGTTCAGGATGGGGGCGGTGGTCGCTAGCGGTGGCGGGGCGTTGGCGGGGCGGTGGCGTGGGGATCACCGAAGAAAAGTCTCGGCATGGGGGGCCTAGAGGGATGGCCTGGGCGGCGGTGGACCGGTGGTGGGGAGTGTTTTCGGGGCGGGCGGGGCGGCGCACCGCCGGCCGCGGGCGGCGGGGGGCTGCTGTTTGGCCGGTGGTGGCTGGCGGCTGAGGGGGTGGAGGTTGAAGATGAACCACAGGCCCTTGATTTCGTATCCAACGACTGCAAAATCGACTGACCAGAGATGAAAAAGTCAGTCGACCGACGTGTAGCCTCACCTTTCTAGTGCGCTTAGTTTCGACAGCAAAATTCAGTTTCGACAGCAAAATTCAATTTCGACAGTTTAGTTCAATTTCGACAGTTAAGTTCAGTTTCGACAGTTAAGTTCAGTTTCGACAGTTAAGTTCAGAGATGAGCGGCTGATGTATTTTACATCTAGCACTTTGTGGTTATGTATTTTACGTCATGTATTGGAGATTCTATTAGAATTCCACTCAAGTTAACGTTGTTCGTTGTCTCTCTTGTCCTGCTTCAGCCTCGGCGTCGTACAACTCACCGGAGCTGCTCCAACGACGAAACCCTCCATCACAGCGGAGTAGTACCTCGGGCTCCATCTCTAGACGCCTAAGATCTTCTTCCCCTCCTCCGACAGCAAAGTCAGCTGGAGCGTCCTCACCGGCCAACCCAATCATGCTGAGATCGACATGGCTTCGCCAAAGAGGTTGTACACTTGTTGCATTTCTTTTTTACTCTACATGTTATATACATTGTTGAGGAAATTGTTAACTGGTAGCTGCTCGGTTGGCTTGCGAGTAGGGGATTAATAGGTTAATCGGCAAGTTAATCCACCATTTAATCAATTAATCGGACGATTTATTGGTTTATCGGCTACTCGGTGACCCTACAAGTAAGGGTTAATCGGCAAGTTAACTGGTTAATCGGATGGATTCTTGAACAGGGGTTATATATATTGTCCACTGAGCACACGGATTTGTTCCTTTAGTGTCTCCTTGAAAGAAAAAACGTAGGAGTTTTAATTTTCACTTGTCCTCCTTTTCAAATTCCTATTCATGAAGCACAAGACTAAGAGATAGTAGCATAATAGCATTATAACCGTACATTTTCTTGTGGTTTGACTTAATCACACCATCCTTCTTTGCATCCTGTGATCTTCCAATTGTTGTGAATCAAACACCCAGATTGGCAGAAATCCTGTGTTTTTAAATTCTCTGTTTTGCACGTGCATTCCTATCCTATTCATGTCTATTTCCTATCCCTGCATAGTTGGAATCCTCCAATCCAAACGAGCCCTTACAGAATTACTTCTCTTACAGATAGTTGTCAAAGAAAACCTTGCGTGGTTTGTCCCACTCCTGCTGCGCCGTCGTCCACCCCAGCTCAGCTGCTCCAACGACTGAAGGGTCCAGCACAGCAGTGATCCGGCCTCCAGACTGTCTTTCTCCGCCTCAGATCTTCTTCCCTGCCGCTGGCAGCCATGAAAGCTGCATTACCATCATCAACCGAGCAGATGACCTCGAGGACTACACGGATCCGCAAGAGAGGTCGCACTCTTTCGTGTCTGCTTACGTTATGCATCGCTTAATATTACATTCTACTTTATCGTCCTGTTCACCGATTAGACTCTGAGTCAGCTCCAAACTAATGGTCAAACTTGAGTTTTTAAATGGTTGTGGGGTACATATCGGTGCCGCTATCAATAGTATCTATCTACTATCTGGTTAATCTCCGATGTCAACTATGAGTTTCATGTTGGGTGGGAAACAAACAGCAAAGAAGCCATTTTCTATATTTTTTAACTGAAGCCATTATCTGCCAGCTATTATTGGTTTTGGGTCTATCCACAGGTTGCTACCATCACTCTGGAATTCTGCATGCACTCCTTACATAATCTCACTATGTTTTATTCCTATGCATGACAGTTACTATAAACAATGGAACTGAACATGTAGAGCAAAAGAGATGAGCCTTGTGTGGCAATAAAATTTCATGCACACATCGCTCCATGGTAGGCGCAAAGGCAATACCCCTCCACGCATTTCGGATTGTAATCGAGAGGAAGATATCTATTCTGAGGGGGTCAGAAGGAGAAGATAACTCCTATTTACCCCCTAAGGTCTTCGCTCTAACTTGGCATGCTGATGTTGGTTATATCATGCATATGGTGTCTTGCATGGCTTAATTTATACATCAAATATGTCATCTGCTTAGTTTAGACATCCTTTGTGTGAATGCCATCTGTTTAGTTTATTCATCGTTTATGTGAATTATGCAACGCCATCTTGTTTAGCCAGGCATCATATATGTGAATTTTGCAATGCCATCCTGCTTAGCCAGTCATCTTATATGTAAATTATATCAGGCCATCCTTTTTTTTCGTTACATATTACATTTGTCAACAATATTAGTACATTCAACTGCTCTTCGTGTGCATCAGCCATTTGACACGGTGGCAAATTCTGGAGTGAAAACAAGGTCTTCAGAGCAGACTATGCTATCTGACGAAACGCATATCTCGCTGGTTACGGATAGCTCCTCAGACGAGGATTCAGAGACAGATGACCAGTCCTATTCCCCCCCCCCCGAGGTGTATGCTCTAACTTGGCAGGGTTATGTTTCTCATATCGTGTGTATGGTGTCTCGCGTTGCTATGTCATTTGATTAGTTTAGACATGCTTTGTGTGAATGCCACCTGTTCAGTGTCTAATTACCATATATGTGAATTATGCATTGCCATCTTGTTGCAAGACATTATATATGTGAATTATACAATGCTATCTTGTTGCAAAGGCATTATATATGTGAATTATGCAATGTCATGCTGTTTAGCCAATCATCATGTATGTGAATTATATCATGCTATCATTTTTTTGTATTACGTGTTCCATTTGTCGACAACGTTTGTATATTCAACTACTCTTCCTGTGCATCTGCCATTTGAAGCGGTGATGGAAGTATCTGGAGTGAAAACAAGGTATTCAGAGCAGACAATGCTACCTGCTGAAGCAGACATCTTGCTGGTTACAGAGAGCTCCTCAGAAGAGGATTCAGAGACTGATGACCAGTGCTATTTCCCCCCTGAGGTCTATGCTCAAACTTGGCAGGGTTATATTACCCATGTCATGCATGTTGTATTGCATTGCTTAGTTTTACATCATATATGGATTGCCATCTGCTTACTTGCTTACTATATAAATCATATATTTGAATTATATCATGCCATCATGTTTACATAATATATACACATCATCTATCTGAATTATGGCATGGCAACCCATTTAATAAAGACATCATATAGTTATATCATCTCATCCTGTTTAGTGTTTATAGTCATCATATTTTGAATTATGGCATTCTATCCGTGAATGTATGTGAATTATGGCATGCCAACCTATTTAATAAACACATTATATAGTTATGTCATGTCATCGTGTTTACATAGTCTCATATTTTGAACTATGTCTTTCCATCTTTTTTAGTTAGCTATCATAATGTGAAATTGTGTCATGCTATCCTGTTTAGTTAGCCATCATATATGTGAAATTGTGTCATGCTATCCTGTTTGGTTAGACAACATAAATATGAATTATTTCATGCCCTCTTTTATTCCCCACTATCCATTGCATCTGTCTATCATACAATGTCTATACTTTCAATTACTTTTCTTGTTCATCAGCCATTTGAATTGGAGAGCGTGATGGCAGTATCTAAGGGAGTAACAACACGGTCTTCAGAAAAGATAGTGCTACCAGTTGATGCAGATAGAACCACGGTTGTACTTTCCCACGGACCAGATCCACCACACATAGCCCAAACTCTCGCAGATTGTACCCCTACCTAGTTGGACAGAGAACCAGCTACACCCCTTCTAACCCCAACCCCGGCAGATAGTAACCCAGTTCCAGTTGACACAACACTGTCTCCACCACAGAGCACCCAAACACGAGCAGTTAGTAAGGGAACTACAGTGCCCAAAGCACGAGGACCACCACTCCGAATCCCAACTCAATGCTTAAAGGAGAAGAATATTTGTTCTCAGGTCAGGTTCTGTAGCTATGGTTCATACTCCTTTGCTCTTGCATTACTGTATTTACTAATACCAACTATTTTCAAATTTCAAGGATGGAATTGAAACTCCAATTGCGCAACAGGTATGTTTTAAACCTGTTTCTTTAACTGGTTTGCTGTTGTAACCTGCTCTATGTTGATTTCAGTTTCAATTGAATAAACAGTTATGTTCCCATGTCATGCACATTACAAGTGTTGTTATTGCTCTATAGTTACCCACACTTATATTCTATCTATTCTGCTTTGTGTTGAACAAATTCTATCTTGATTTGGCAACAAAATCTAGAATGATATAGACCATAAAGTGACCATGGTACATATATATATATATGTTTGTTTCATGTTGTTATCCTGTCCACTTTACTACTGAACTCATTTACCAAAACGAGTTTCATATACAACATGGTAAACATGTGATGTGTCTCCTTGTTTCTCTTTTAGAATGCAGACAAAATATTGGAGAACAGTACCGGTTATCCAATGGTAAAGGAACTAATGCAGATAAGGTTCAAGATAGTGAGACATCCCTGTTGGTCTCCAAGAAAGCTGATAAAAACTATCTTGACGACAGTGAGGGAACCCAAAAGTCTTGTCTTGATGAAGTGTTCGAGTTACTGGCCACTACTGCTGGCACAAGCTCTTCGAACTCGCTGCCTGAATCAGTTCATCTTCTTGATTCTCAACTTCAAGTTGAAAGACATCGATCAGAATGTGCTGCGACAGGAAGTTGAAGGACTGAGGAAGTCCCTGCGGAATTCGGATGCATATTTTCTGGTGAAACAGCAAGCGCTGGAGGATTTAAGCGCCAAACAAGAGAAAGTTAATAAGCTTGCTAAGCATCTTGCCAGCATTATGGGTAACCAGGATATTGTTTCTTGAGATCTTCTGAAGTGGTTTCAGTTCTGGATTTGTTTTGCTACGGCGTTTATTTGCGATGGTCGCCAACTTTGACAACCATTGTATATGATATGCTGATTTGTTCCCCATATTTGCACTGGTGGCGAACTTTGATGCCCAGTGGATATAATATGTGTAATAGCCGTGATAGCCTAGCGTTAGTTGCTTGCTTATTTATTTCCTTGTTGTCTTGTTTATTTGTTTGCTTGTAGTCATTGCAATTCTTTTTCCGTGGTTTGCTAGTGGCTGCAATAACCTATTTTTTAAAACTAGGCCACAATAACCATGGGCTAATATTTACTATAGTCACACTGGGCCTCCTACTGGCCGTAGAAACAGTGGGCCTTCTACGGGTCGTAGAAACAATTGGCCTCTTACGGGCCGTAGAAACAATGGGCCTTCTGCGAGCCGTATCATCAATGGGCCTTATACGGGTCGTATGATCGATTGGCCAAACATGGGCCAAACAGACCGCATTATGGCCGTAAACGGGCTAGAGTTGGAATTGTCCGTTCATGGGATGACCATAACGGGCCATCGTTAATAGGTCGTATTTGATGACGCTATGAAAATGGCCCAACGTATTAACGAACCACAAACGGGCCGACTGTAACCACGGGCTAAATTTGGCCCACTAGCAGAAAATGACAGTAAAGGACCGTAAGTAAACAAATGCTGGAAATGAGCCCAAGAATAAATGGGCTCTGAGAAGGCCGAAAGATAACATGGGCTGGAAACGGCCCAACGAAATAACGGGTCGTTAATGGGTATAAAGTGATACACTATTCATTACGGGCCAGTTTAACCACAGGCCGTTAATGGGTGTCAAGTGATACACTGTTCATTACAGGCCAGTTTCACCGTGGTCCGTTAATAGGCCTAGAGTTACATAGGGCCTCATATGAGCCGAAAGACGTCATGGGCCATACATGCGCCAGAAGTGAAAACGGGCTGGAATCATATTGGATGGCCTAGATGACGCTACTGGGCCTAATTCGGATAGGGTGTAACGGGCCTTGGTTAGCGGGCTGTAAATGGGCTATATGCGAACAGACCGTTAACAGGCTTTCCATGGGCCGGCCCACCACCTTTTGCAAACAGGCCGGCCTTTTCACAGGAATGGGCCTCTGTTGGGCCGTGCCACGTGTTGACGTATCATAGGCGTCTTCCATCCAATGAGTGGATGACATCTGCCCAACGATGAGCCGACACGTGTTTCCTCCAGCCAATGATGATTTTACACATGGAAAATCTCCATTGGTCGGGGCTGTTAACGGGTTATCGGATCCAAAACCCGACCTGACAGCTTAACGGTGTTCCATTATGGTGGATGCCACGTGTCGGTCACCCTTGACGAAAGCACTTCTATGACGCGCGATTTATCGTCATGGAAGTGGACACTTCCGTGATGATAATTTGGGTAATGTCATGGAACACTTCTACGACAGCACAGGTATGACTATCTTGATTCTGTCATAAATTTGTGATGGATGTACATGCATGACAAAAGACGCGACCTACTGTGACAAACACGTATCTTCTCGGAACTGTATTTTTTTGTAGTGATGGCATATGTGGTAGACCAAGCATAAGTCATGCACGCAAACCTTGATCACGGCGGGCTTCTTCCTCTCTTCCTCCTTTAGATCCTTCTCTCGTCCCAAGACTGTGGTGTACTCAACATCTAGCCCAGCGACCCGCTCATCATCTGAGTTTTCGAACATGCGTCTGAAGCGAGGAAGGCATCCTTTCACCATCGCGGAAGAACGGGTGTAGATGACGTCGAACTCATCGCTGGTGATGGTTCTAACCTTGTACTCACTGCCGATCATGGAGATTTAGGACGCCATGGATTTGGGAGGAGGGTTAGGATTAGCAGAACTGTCGTAATGTGAAAGGACGGGACGACTAGGAGCGAACCGCTGTAATATTAAAGGATGTGCGAGGACGAGTAGGAGCGAACTGCCAGCGTGCGAACGGCAGGGTAGTGGCTTTCCATTCTCCCATTATACGGGCTTCCGAGAGCCCTTGGATCTGAGATCGAACGGTTGCATGGCGTGATTCTAGACCTATGGGTGAATATCCTATCCTAGAGGGTTATTCTGCAAATTTTCAGCAACTTAGCATGCGACCGTTTGATCTCAGATCCAAGGGCTGCCAGCAGCCAGTATCATGGTCGCGCCTACCACGACCATCGCGTCGCTCGCGCGGTCGCGCCCTTGTAGATTTAACACGGTGCGTTCGACTATCTGATGTTGGCATCTCGTACATAGTCATCACTTAGTCACTCATACTACAACAAGGTTAGCTATAAGGTTGGCTATAAGTGTATTTTTTTACTTCTCTCTATCTCTTTCTTCGTACTCCCTTCGTCCCATAATATAAGAACGTTTTTGACACTAGTGTAGTGCCAAAAAGTTCTTATATTACGGGAGATAGGGAGTAGTATTTATGGCATTTGCCAAGGAGTGACCTCTTCCAATGAAATGGTGTGCTTATTAGTTTTTTATTGCTAAGTTTGCTTCATTTAATTAGCTATAGACTCAAAATTGTCTTTTCACCTAGGTAGGCGCACTTAGCACCATTTCTTCCTTGGGTCACCAAACTAGTCTCTCTCTTCTTGATTAACTTGCCACATCAGACTTTATGCCTATGTGGCAAGCTTAGCACCTGTAGGAGCAAGTAAGTACAATAGTGCGCTTTACATGGCATTTTTGCATATGTGGAGGAAAGAGAGGCAAGGAAAAAGTGGAGAAGTGGGCTCTCATGCAAGAGACAGCCTCTACTACATGGTGGAGCATTGGGAGAGGCACCTATATGGAGGTGATCAAGAATCAGGAGACTCACGCCGGTCGTAGCGCCGCAGTTAAAATGATAATGGCAAGTCAAATAACGGGGCCTCACCTGTCCAGCAGTAACTCGCTGTCAAATCGCACAGCCCTACGTTTGTAGCAACCTACTCCCTCATCTTCTTGCGACTCTGTCGAACCGACTAGGCAGAACAGCCCTGCCTACCGCGCCGGAAAAGCCCCGCCCTCGACTTTTAAATAGTACAGAGGGTGCTTGGATACGTTTTAGTCCCATGACTAAAATAGTAGGACTAAAATTTGCTAGCCTCACCCATGCTTGGATCCAAATACTAAAGAGACTAAAATCAAGTTAATGAGCATTTATTATCCTCCAAACCGTCCAATCCCGAACTTGGATGTGTTAAAGGGGAGGAGTTAAATGAGGAGAGAGAGGACTAATTCACATTTTAGTAGGGGTACCCCTGACTAAATTTTTTTAGTCTCAAGACTAGTTTGAGCCCCTCTTTAGTCAGGGGTGCTTGGAACTTTAGCCTCTTAAAGAGACTATTTTTAGTCGGACTAAAATAAATCCCTTGGATCCAAGCACCCTCACAGTATACTCCCTCCGTCTAGGTGACCAAGGTGGAGAGGAAAACGAGAGAACTTAATGTTTATTTGCTGAGGCTGGTTGTAATGGTAGTATCATAGCTATATCATGCATGCCAACTAGGCAATTTTGATGAGGTGTCATAGAATTAAACAAAGAAAGAGAGAGAGTTGAGTACTATGTGTCATACATGGCAATAAATAAAGTACTACATGATACTAATATACGATACTAAGTATTATTAATACAGTTTTGCTAGAACTCATCTAGTTGAGATATAATTTGGTCTCATTCATCTTTTATAGACATTGGATGTGATGCTATAAGATGCGTGTGTGCTGACGTGGGTTGTATTTGTTCTTGTTTTCAAAGTGAATGAGACCAAATTATATCTCATCTAGATGCTTATTAATATCATTGTGTGCAACAAACTGACCACTGCATGTCATGTTTGATAGTCTCAAGTCATGAAAAGCATACAAGCCCCACATCTCTTATTGGTTGATTCCTCTATTTATGTCAAAAAATAAGAAACAACGTGAGAGTTAATGCACCACGACTATGTGTTTACTATTTGGTTTTCGTAAGATGACTTAATACTCACCTAGACAGAGGGAGTATTCGATTTGACAGCGGGCAGCGCAGTTCCCGATACGACTTTAATGCAGACGGGGGAGGAAGTAGTGGTTCCAAAAATGTTGAACGGCCAATGCATCCTCCTTCAATTAATGCATGAGGTAAGTAATGGGAGGAGGTCTGGGAAAAGAGGCTGCACGATGTGAATGCAACGCAGTTTGCCCTCATTGCACTCATATAAAGGCGCCCCTCCATTTCAATGCATCTAGCACATCGTACGCACCTAAGCATTTGCCTAAGCACCTACACTAAGCACAAAAGAGCTCACTCCAGACCCATGGCGGCGATGCGCATGAGCGGTCAGCGGCTGTGCCAAATGGTCCAAGACGCCGGCCTGCAGCATGGCGCCGAGGATTGTCTCCAAACGGTGTTGGAGACCGGCTGGTGGATGGCCGCCGTCAATGGAAACTACAACTCTCAGTTGGACCAGATGATCATTGCCACCGGCAACAAGTTCACCATCCTCAAGAAGCTCGCGAATGACATCGCCGTACTCCTCCAGCCCGCGCGCCCGGGCTCCTCATGGCCTGCCACCCTAATCGGCCTCCATGGCCGGAACCTCTTTCAAGCACTGGTGGCCCTGCGACTGCCCGCCGACGCCACGAAGAATGTACACCTGGAGGCCGCACTCGCGTGAGGCGCCTCACCCTGCAAGAATTTGTCAACCTACACATCCAGGTGTACGAGCAAATCGTGTACATAGGTATCTACAAGGCCAGTGAGGACGCTATGATGTTGGCCTTCCTCAACCGGTTGGAAGCCTTGGATGCCTTTGCTGAGAAGCACCTCGACCTCGCCACAAATGCCACCACTCCTTACCCGCCGGTCGGTGGCCCGGCATACTAAGTTGAGGAGGAGGAGGTTGTACGTTCATGGATCCATCTTTCTTCTTGCCTTCTATAACCACCACTGCGATTGCATCATCGTGGCCTTAATTCTTATTGTGCTATTGCATTCTCGTTCCAGTCAATACCTACATGTGCGATCCCTTTGCTTAATTATATGCATCACTGTAACTAGTACTCCATCCGTCAATTTATAAATTGTGCTTATCTTTTCCATCAACTTCATGCAACATGCGGGCATCTTGCTAGAAACACTAGAATATGTCTATATAATCCGTATGTGATAGTCCATTTGAAATCTCTAAAAAGACAAATATTTAGGTACGGAGGGAGTAATATATTAGGAGTATATCAAAACAAGAGTGATTTCTTTCAAGTTTGTGAACAAGTACTACTATTCTACTACTTGGGATCCGTCGCAACGCATCGGCACATTGCTAGTAAAAGGAAAATGCCAGCTGCGTTCGCGTCGCACCCCACACGCCCGGGAATCGGGAGTACTCCACGGCCCGTCCGGCACGACTATTGGCAAACCGACTATTGGCAAACCGCACCCCGCTCGCCGCCGGCTTGGAAAACAGAAACGAGGGGAAGATCTAGCTGTAGCACGAAAGCCAAGAAATTTGGTGTCACATGGGGCTCGTTGATAGAGTAGGAGCATTCCGTACTAGTACTACTCCTACTAGTACCAAGTTTGTACTCCTAATACTATATTACTAGTACTACCACTATACAACTAGTAGGTACGTGCATGGCACAACATCGTAGGAACAAAAAAGGGAAGATCTTGTTTTGGGTGATTTATCTTTTTTTCAATCAACGTAGTATGAATAATATGATGTGGGGGGTACCCATGAAGGTTATGTGGCTTGGTTGCATGGCTATGGAAGGTTAGAGAAAAATAAATAGATAATGTGTTTAGAGTGCACTCCACTAAATAGATATACTTTGGATCCATTGCAACGGACCGGCACATCTATATAGTGTGTGAAAAACTTTGAAAGTTGGTCGTCGGATGAAGCCAATCCGACGGTACAAAGATGGCAAATCCGAGCACTACTGACCGTTGGATATCATCCACCAGATTCTGCCACTTGTATAATCTAGAAGACTCCATGGTTGAACTTAATTCACGACTAACTTTGCCACAACTAGGCTTAGGCAAAGTTATTAGTTTTTCTAAATGAGAGCCACAAGTTGGTAAGCCTAAGGGAATCTTGCCACATTTTTTGTGTGTATGTCATGTGGGGCCTTAGTGTGGCTTGCCTAAAGTGTGGCTTGAACCAAACACTCACCTAAGTTAGTCAAACTTGCCTAACCTTACGTGTGGCAATCTTTGGCAATCTTAGTGGCTGTTTGGTTCCTAGCCACACTTTGCCACACCTAACCTTAGGCAAGTTTGACCAAGTTAGGTAGGTGTTTGGTTCTAGCCACACCTAAGGCAAAGAGTTTTTTTATGAGCAGTGAGCACCACATGTCATAGACACAAAGGGGCTGTTGGTTCTAGGCCTAGCATTGCCACACTTTGCCACACTTTTTTGCCGAGCTTGCCGAAGGTTAGTTCATCAAAATGAGATCCACAAGTTGGCAAGCCTAATGGAATCTTGCCACATTTTTTATGTGTATGCCATGTGGGGCCCAAGTGTGGCTTGCCTAAGATGTGGCTTGAACCAAACACTCACCTAAGTTGGTCAAACTTGCCTAACTTTAGGTGTGGCAATCTTTGGCAAACTTAGTCACAAACCAAACACGCCCTAATAAATGTGTGGCAAGATTTCCTTAGGCAAGCCAAAGTGTGGCTAACAAAGGGTCTATTTGGTTCATGACTAAGTTTGCCACAACTAAGCTTGGGCAAAGTGCGGCTGCCACAAAAAGTGTGGCTAACAAAATGGTCACCACAAGTGTGGCAAGATTTGGCAAGAAGTTGAGTCTATGACATGTGGACAATGTAACTAGAGAAGTATGGCAAGCCACAAGTGTGACAATGAACCAAAAACATGCCTAAGATATTGTGGCATGCCTAAGCTTAGGCATGGAAACCTTAGGCTGCAAACGAAACAGGCCCAAAGCAACTCAACTAAGGCAAGTGTGGCAAGTGTGGCAAAAATCATGTGGCAATATATGGCAAAGATAGTCACAATTCAAACAGCCCTACTAACCAAACAGCCCCTAACCTCAGGCAAGTTTGGCAACATTGTATGATAAAGTGTGGCACTGATAGACCTAAAACCAAACAACCCCTGTGTCTGCCACAAAAAATGTGGCTAACAAAATGGGCACCACAAGTGTGGCAAGATTTGGCAAGAAGTTGAGTCTATGACATGTGGACCATGTAGCTAGAAAAGTATGGCAACCCACAAGTGTAGCAATGAACCAAACACATGCCTAAGATATTGTGTCACGCCTCATCTTAGGCGTGGCAACCTTAGGCTGCAAACCAAACATCTATATATCTATACCCCCATATAGTGTGTGAATAACTTTGAAAGTTGGTCGTTGGATGAAGCCAATCCGACGGTACAAACATGGCAAATCCAAGCACTACTTGTTGTTGGATATGGTGTACATTCCACCAGATTTTGCCACATGTAGAATCTAGAAAACTCCACATGTAGAAGCATAATGCACAAACCACCAGAATCTCATGCGTGCAATGCATGTGTACCTTACTTGTACTAGTTGGTTGTAGTAAGAAACAAATTCCGGTTTTGGCACAAGCTCGTTCTGCGGGAGCACCACAAGGCCTGCGGCACCGCAGGAGTTACATTTCCCTCTTGGGGCCCACGGGACCAAACTTCAGTGGCTTAGTGCCCGACCTATGAGTCAATGACATGCGGACCTTAAATGCGGCTGGCCCACATGTCATTCTCATGGTGGTGGCGCGGTTCGCGACTCACTCGTTCGAGATGAACCGGTCGTTGGTGGCGTGGCCGTGGCGAGGGTGCCACAGCTGGGCGTCGAGGCGTTACGAGGCGTAGATGGCCACACTGGCGGGTACTACCTGTAATACAGAAGTACTCCAGCTGAGGATTGATGCTCGGGACGAAATGTGTCACAGTCGCTGGATGAAAATTCGATGGTGCCGGAGTACGGATCGGAGAACAGCAGCGGAGCAGGCAAACCGTGTCCAATCAGGTGCGTCTGTGGTAGAAAGTTGAAGGTCGCCACAGTTCAGCTAGCCCGCATGTCACGCACACAAAGGCAAAGGAGCGGTGGGGCCGAGAGGGATGAGGGGTGATACGTCTCCAACGTATCTATAATTTTTTATTGCTCCATGCTATTATACTACCCCTTTTGGATGTTTATGGGCTTTATTTTACATATTTATATCGTTTTTGGGACTAACCTACTAACCGGAGGCCCAGCCCGTATTGCTATTTTTTTGCCTATTTCAGTATTTCGAAGAAAAGGAATATCAAACGGAGTCCAAACGGAATGAAACCTTCAGGAGAGTGATTTTTGGAACGAATGTGATCCGGAGAACTTGGAGTGCAAGTCAAGAAGCAAACGAGGCGGCCAGGAGATAGGAGGGCGCGCCCACTCCTCCTAGGCGCGCCCCCCGTCTCCTGGGCCCCACGAGCGGCCACCGACGTACTTCTTCCTCCTATATATACCTACGTACCCTGAAAACATCCAGGGAGCCAACGAAAAACAATTTCCACCGCCGTAACCTTCTGTATCCGCGAGATCCCATCTTGGAGCCTTCTCCGGTGCTCCACCAGAGGGGGAATCGACCACGGAGGGCTTCTACATCTACACCATAGCCCTTCCGATGAGTTGTGAGTAGTTTACCATAGACCTTCGGGTCTATAGTTATTAGCTAGATGGCTTCTTCTCTCTTTTTGGATCTCAATACAATGTTCTCCCCCTCTCTTGTGGAGATCTATTCGATGTAAACAGTTTTTGCGGTGTGTTTGTCGATATCCGATGAATTGTGGGTTTATGATCAAGTTTATCTATGAGAAATATTTGAATCTCCTCTGAATTATTTTATGTATGATTGAGTTATCTTTGCAAGTCTCTTCAAATTATCAGTTTGGTTTGGCCTACTAGATTGATCTTTCTTGCCATGGGAGAAGTGCTTAGCTTTGGGTTCAATCTTGCGGTGTCCTTACCCAGTGACAGAAAGGGTTGCAAGGCACGTATTATATTGTTGCCATCGAGGATAAAAAGATGGGGTTTATATTATATTGCTTGTGTTTATACCTCTACATCATGTCATCTTTCTTAATGCGTTACTCTGTTCTTATGAACATAATACTCTAGATGCGTGTTGGATAGCGGTCGATGTGTGGAGTAATAGTAGTAGATGCAGGCAGGAGTCAGTCTACTTGTCATGGATGTGATGCCTATATACATGATCATGCCTAGATAATCTCATAATTATTCGTTTTTCTATCAATTGCTCGACAGTAATTTGTTCACCCACCGTAATACTTATGCTATCTTGAGAGAAGCCACTAGTGAAGCCTATGGCCCCCGGGTCTATCTTTTATCATATAAGCTTTCATCTACTTTTATTTGCATCTTTACTTTTTGCATCTATATTATAAAATACCAAAAATATATTTATCTTATCGTACTATCTCTATCAGATCTCACTTCCGCAAGTGGCCGTGAAGGGATT
Source organism: Triticum aestivum (assembly GCF_018294505.1). Taxonomy (NCBI): domain Eukaryota; kingdom Viridiplantae; phylum Streptophyta; class Magnoliopsida; order Poales; family Poaceae; genus Triticum; species Triticum aestivum. The sequence goes on from NC_057807.1 coordinate 282,907,565, forward strand.
GACAACCCCTTTATTGTGTTGGTTGCGAGTTCTTTGTTTGTTTGTGTAGGTGGGTGGGACTTTTGAGGAGCCTCCTACTGGATTGATACCTTGGTTCTCAAAAACTAAGGGAAATACTTCCCTAGTATTGCTGCGTCACCCTTTCCTCTTCAAGGAAAACCAACGCAAGCACAAGACGTAGCAAGAAGGATTTCTGGCGCCGTTGCCGGGGAGGTCTTCGCTCAAGTCAAGACATACCAAGTACCCATCACAAACTCATCTCGCTCACATTTACATTATTTTCCATTTGCCTCTCGTTTTCCTCTCCCCCACTTCACCCTTGTGGTTTTATTTGCCCTCTCTTTCCCAATCTCCTCTCTCGTTTTCGCTTGCCTTTTTTCGTTTGCTCGTGTGTTAGATCGTTTACCTTGTCGTTATGGCTAGTCCTCCTATCCTTGTTATCACTCCCAAACGTGAAATTCTTAATTTTAAGCAAAGGGACGGAGAAAATTTAGAAGATGCTTGGCATAGAATTTGCAATGCTCAAAATAAATCTACTAGGAAGCTTTCTACTTCCGTACTTCTTCGCAATTTTTATGTAGGCATTACTCCTTAGAATAGATGTGTTCTTGATACCGTTACCGGAGGGGATTTCTCGAGTAGCCATACGTTTGGTGCATCTAATGCTATGTTAGATTTGTTTGGCCCACCACCTCTTTTGGTTAATGGAACTGTTTTAACTTTAGAACATGTTATGCAACGGCTTGAGATTATTGAAAATAAAATTGACACTGTTGAGTTGATTGAAAATTTGGGTTAAAAGATTCATAATCACATTACCCAATATGGATCTAGGGTTGGAGTTACTTTTTCTTCCATGAAAAACACTCCAAAACCCTCTACCAAAACGGCCAAGTTTATTTATGTTCCTAAGAATAAGGGTGAATCTTCTAGTAAGGGAGACGTGGATCTCAAATCCATAAGTGTTCATCCAAATTGTCTCTCTATCGTTAAGGAACCTTTTGCTATAAACGAATTTCTTGATTTTTTTCCTAAAGGTTTAATCATTGATAAAAAGGGAGAAACCCCTAAAAATTATAAGTGCTCTATTGAGGAATTGAGTTCAAAAGATGGCACTACTTAGATCTATCTTCGCTTTTATGCCTAGCTAGGGGCGTTAAACGATAGCGCTAGTTGGGAGGCAACCCAATTTTATTTGTGTTTTTTTTTGTTTTTGTTTCTGTTTAGTAATAAATTTTTCTTCTACCTTCTGTTTAGATGTGTTTTTATGTTCTAATTAGTGTTTGTGCCAAGTAGAACCAATAGGATCTTCTTGGGTGATAGTTAATTTGATTCTGCTGAAAAACAGAAACTTTGCACGCACGAAATTAGTTTTGTTAAATCACAGAAATGTGATTTTGCCTTGATTATTTTTTGCTTCTGATCAATAGACAAATTTTCCAGGACTTCCTATTTTGGTAAGATTTTTAGTGTTCCAAAAGTTTGCGTTAGTTACAGATTGCTACAGACTATTCTGTTTTTGACAGATTCTGTTTTTCGTGTGTTGTTTGCTTATTTTGATGCATCTATGGCTAGTAAAATAGTTTATAAACCATATAGAAGTTGGAATACAGTAGGTTTAACACCGAAATAAATAAATAATGAGTTCATTAGAGTACCTTATGTGGTGGTTTTGTTTTGTTTCACTAACGGAGCTTATGAGATTTCCTGTTGAGTTTTGTGTTGTGAAGTTTTCAAGTTTTGGGTAAAGATTTGATGGACTATGGAATAAGGAGTGGCAAAAGCCTGAGCTTGGGGATGCCCATGGCACCACAAGATATTCAAGAATAGCCAAAAGCCTAAGCTTGGGGATGCCCCGGGAAGGCATCCCCTCTTTCGTCTTCGTTCATTGATAACTTTACTTGGAGCTATATTTTTATTCGCCACATGATATGTGTTTTGCTTGGAGCGTCATGTATTATATTAGTCTTTGCTTTTTAGTTTACCACAATCATCCTTGCTGTACACATCTTTTGGGAGAATCCTACTTGATTAGAATTTATTAGAATACTCTATGTGCTTCACTTATATCTTTTGAGCTTGATAGTTTTTGCTCTAGTGCTTCACTTATATCTTTTAGAGCACGGCGGTGGCATAATTTTGTAGAAATTGCTAGTCTCTCATGCTTCACTTATATTATTTTGAGAGTATTTTAGAATAGCATGGTATTTGTTATGGTTATAAAATTGGTCCTAGAATGGTGGGCATCCAAGTTGGGTATAATAAAAACTATCATAGGAAGTGAATTGGATGCTATGGTCAATTTGATACTTGATAATTGTTTTGAGATACGGAGGTAGTGATATTAAAGTCATGCTAGTTGGGAGATTATGAATTTAAAGAATGCTTGTGTTGAAGTTAGCAAGTCCTGTAGCATGCACGTATGGTTAAAGTTGTGCAACAAATTTAAATCATGAAGTGTACCTGGCTTGTGCATCCTTATGGGTGGCGGTCGGGGACGAGCGATGGTCTTTTCCTACCAATCTATCCCTCTAGGAGCATGCGCGTAGTGCTTGGTTTTTGATGACTTCTAAATTTTGCAATAAGTATATGAGTTCTTCTGACTAATGTTGAGTCCATGGATTATACGCACTTTTACCTTTCCACCATTGCTAGCCTCTTCGGTACTGTGCATTTCCCTTTCTCACCTTGAGAGTTGGTGCAAACTTCGCCGGTGCATCCAAACCGCGTGATATGATACGCTCTATCACACATAAACCTCCTTATATCTTCCTCAAAACAGCCACCATACCTACCTATTATGGCATTTCCATAGCCATTCCGAGATATATTGCCATGCAACTTTCCACCGTTCCGTTCATCATCATGACAAACATTACTTTTGTCATATTGCCATTGCATGATCATGTAGTAGACATCGTATTTGTGGCAAAGCCACCATGCATAATTTTTCATACATGTCACTCTTGATTCATTGCACCATCCCGGTACACCGCCGGAGGCATTCATATAGAGTCATATCTTGTTCTAGTTTCAAGTTGTAATTCATGTGTTGTAATCAATAAAAGTGTGATGATCATCAGTATTAGAGCATTGTCCCAAAGAAAAAGAAAGAAAAAAAGAAAGGCCAAAATAAAAAAAGGCCCAAAAAAGGGGGAAAAAGAGAAACAGAAAAAAGAAAAAAATTAAGAAGGGGCAATGTTACTATCTCTTTTTCCACACTTGTGCTTCAAAGTAGCACCTTGTTCTTCATGTAGTGAGTCGCATATCTTGTGCTTCAAAGTAGCACCATGTTTTTCATATAGTGAGTCTCATATGTTGTCACTTTCATATACTAGTGGGAATTTTTCATCATAGAACTTGGCTTGTATATTCCTACGATGGGCTTCCTCAAATGCCCTAGGTCTAGTGCATCCACTGTTTTCCTTTATTGAGCATTCATTTATAGCTCTAGTGCATCCGTTGCATGGCAATCCCTACTCCTCATGTTGACATCAATTGATGGGCATCTCCATAGCCTGTTGATTATCCTCGTCAATGTGATACTTTATCCTTTTTTGTCTTCTCCACACAATCCCCATCATCATATTCTATTCCACCCATAGTGCTATATCCATGGCTCACGCTCATGTATTGCGTGAAGGTTGAAAAAGTTTGAGATTATTTAAGTACGAAATAATTGCTTAGCTTGTCATCGGGGGTGTAGAATTTGGGAACATCTTTGTGTGACGAAAATGAAGCATAGCCTAACTATATGATTTTGTAGGGATGAATTTTCTTTAGCCATGTTATTTTGAGAAGACATGATTGCTTCGGTTAGTGTGCTTGATTCTTTTATCAATATGAACTTTTATTTTGAATCATTTGGATCTGAACATCCATGCTACAATAAAGAAAATTACATTGAGAATTATGCTAGGTAGCATTCCACATCAAAAATTCTGTTTTATCGTTTATCTACTCGAGGACGAGCAAGAATTAAGCTTGGGGATGCTTGATACGTATCCAACGTATCTATAATTTTTGATTGCCCCATGCTATTATATTACCCCTTTTGGATGTTTATGGCCTTTATTTTACATATTTATATCTTTTTTGGGACTAACCTACTAACCGGAGGCCCAGCCCGTATTGCTGTTTTTTTGCCTATTTCAGCATTTTGAAGAAAAGGAATATCAAACAGAGTCCAAACGGAATGAAACCTTCGGGAGCGTGATTTTTGGAACGAACGTGATCCGGAGAACTTGGAGTGCAAGTCAAGAAGGAAACGAGGCGACCGGGAGATAGGAGGGCGCGCCCACCCCTCCTGGGCACGCCCCCTGTCTCTTGGGCCCCACGAGCGGCCACCGACGTACTTCTTCCTCCTATATATACCTATGTACCCTGAAAACATCCAGGGATCTAACTAAAAACAATTTCCACCGTCGTAACCTTTTGTATCCGCAAGATCCCATCTTGGAGCCTTCGTCGGCGCTCCGCCAGTGGGGGAATCGAACACGGAGGGCTTCTACATCAACACCATAGCCCTTCCAATGAGTTGTGAGTAGTTTACCACAGACCTTCGGGTCCATAGTTATTAGCTAGATGGCTTCTTCTCTCTTTTTGGATCTCAATACAATGTTCTCCCCCTCCCTTGTGGAGATCTATTCGATGTAAACTCTTTTGCGGTGTGTTTGTCGAGATCCGATGAATTGTGGGTTTATGATCAAGTCTATCTATGAGAAATATTTGAATCTCCTCTGAATTCTTTTATGTATGATTGAGTTATCTTTCCAAGTCTCTTCGAATTATCAGTTTGGTTTGGCTACTAGATTGATCTTTCTTGCCATGGGAGAAGTGCTTAGCTTTGGGTTCAATCTTGCGGTGTCCTTACCCAGTGAGAGAAAGGGTTACAAGGCAAGTATTGTATTGTTGCCATCGAGGATAAAAAGATGGGTTTTATATCATATTGCTTGAGTTTATCCCTCTACATCATGTCATCTTTCTTAATGCGTTACTCTGTTCTTATGAACATAATACTCTAGATGCGTGTTGGATAGCGGTCGATGTGTGGAGTAATAGTAGTAGATGCAGGCAGGAGTCAGTCTACTTGTCATGGATGTGATGCCTACATACATGATCATGCCTAGATAATCTCATAATTATTCGCTTTTCTATCAATTGCTCGACAGTAATTTGTTCACCCACCGTAATACTTATGCTATATTGAGAGAAGCCACTAGTGAAACCTATGGCCCCTGGGTCTATCTTTTATCATATAAGCTTTCATCTACTTTTATTTGCATCTTTACTTTTTGCATCTATATTATAAAATACCAAAAATATATTTATCTTATCATACTATCTCTATCAGATCTCACTTTCGCAAGTGGTCTTGAAGGGATTGACAACCCCTTTATTGCGTTGGTTGCGAGTTGTTTGTTTGTTTGTGTAGGTGCGTGGGACTTTTGAGGAGCCTCCTACTGGATGATACCTTGGTTCTCAAAAACTAAGGGAAATACTTACGCTACTATTGCTGCATCACCCTTTCCACTTCAAGGAAAACCAACGCAAGCTCAAGACGTAGCAAGGGGCACGTCGGGGGGATGAGGATCCCCTGACGCGAACAATCCTACCATTCTGTCACTGACATGTGGGACCCACAAGCGTGGGTCCCACCTGTCAGCAAGGAAAGGCCCACGTTAGAGGATCCATGTCCATGTTGGGGGACGTCGTGCTGTGGGTTGGAGTGGCGTCATGGGAATCGCGTGTTGGTGTGGCAGTGGTAGAAACAAGAAACCTGATGGTCGTTGTGGTTCAACTTCCATGGATAAGCTGTCATGTCTGCTGACACATGTATATCAAAACTAGAGTGTTTATATTTCAAGAACATGAACAAGTATTATTCTACTACTTTGGATCCATTGCAACCCATGGGCCAGCACATTGGTAGTACTAGTGTCTATCTCTATCTCTAGAGGCCTTCCCTTGTTCATCCTTTTCTCTCACAAGATAAACTACTCATACAAATGCATCTTGATGTTCCATGGAACGCACGAGGATGTTTCCTTGGGGGTCTCTCCAATGCGGCATGGTCGTAGTTGCAAGTTGATGCCCCTTGAGATGCCGACGTTGAGGCGCACTCGGATTTCCTCCGATGAGCAGGTAAGATGAGTTTGATCATGTTGTAAATGCATTTCTAAAGACTACTTCTATGTCCATTTCCTAATTCTCCCCATGCCAACTGTTTCACAGGTTAGGCTCAGTGTGAGTGGAGATTGGCTTGCATATGTACGGGAGGGTACCAACCTCAATTTGCACAACATTTACAACGGTGACACCGTTCCCGTAGAACCTTTATCCAACATCGGGATCAGCCATGCAACGGACCACCGCATGAATTGGTACGATGGAACCACGGTGAGATTGAATAAGATAGCACAAACCTTGCACATGGCGGTCAAAGGCGGACCATGCTGTTTGCGGCCGATTTGTTGTCGTACGTGTACGAAGACGCTGTGCTCCTTTCGAACCACATCTTCGCGGTGACAAACCAGGGGACTTATTTTGTATGGGACACATCCTACGATATATTCCCTCTCTCCCAGTTTATTTGTTTTGAATCTTTTCGTTTTATAAGTTTCAAATTCAAATTTAGAGCTCCCCGTCACATGTTGAGATTACAATGTCCATTAAATCATTGCGTGCATGTGTAGTAAAGAAACAAATCTCGAGTTTGGCACGAGTTCGTGTAGCGGTAGCACCACAAGCCCTGGCGCAGGAGTTACATTTCCCTCTCAGGGCCGTCGGGACTGAGCTTCAGCGCCTTACTACACCTACCTTTGAGTCAATAACATGTGGACCCAATAGGTGACTGGTCCACATGTAATGCTCCCGGAGGTAGAGGGCAGTGGGGCCAAGAGGGGTGAGCCGCAGGTCGGGGGATGTGTGGTGTCATGGGTTCGAGCGGCGTCATGGGAATCGTGTGTGGCTGTGGTAGAAACTTGATGCTCGCCACATTTTAGGTGGCCCACATGTCATGCACACAAAGGTAGAGGGGTGGTGCGGCCGAGAGGGGTGAGGCGCACGTCGGGGGACGTGGTGCCTTGGGTTGGAGCGGCATCGTGGGAATCGTGAGATGAAATGTGATGGTCGCCGTAGTTGAACTTCCATGGACACACTGTCATGTCTACGGACACATGCACTGCATACCGATCATTGGAAGGAGTAGCAGAGAAAGCTATATATGCGGATAAATAGTTCCTTATAGTCAAGCGGACCCATGCTACTACTTTGTTCCAAAGACATGCACACCATCTAAATAGTCCATCTATATCAATATACACCGAGAGGGAATAATTTTTTTACAAGAGAGGAAATAGTTCATCCATCCATAATGCCCTCCTGCTGGTGCAACCTCTTCTTCTTCCTCTTATTCTTATTCTTCTTCTTCTTGTTCTCATTTTCTATGGGAGACGGCTTCGCCACAAGCTCTTTGGACCTTGCAGCTATCTCGAAACTCACACGGTCATCGAGGGCAACATATTTTATCCGCTCGTACGTCAAGGGATAATTCTCCCATCCAGACGACCTTAATGCCACCGTCTCGTCGCTCTTTTGAAGATTTGTACCGAGCACAAAATTTGCTACGTTGAATAGGGATGGTGTCTGTTTATAACAATCTTCTACAGGAATTTTGATTCTGGTTTGTAGGTCAGCGATGCTTTTCAAATCAAGGTTGTATGGCTCCAGCTTCTGTTTGTCCCCTTCGATGGCTGCCCCACAGAAGTATATGTCCTCCCGAGACAAGAAATCGTGAACCTCACCTGGTATGGAGGGCGAGTGTATGATGTGGTACACCAAAACATCATCTTCGAGGCACAGCTGAAGGACGGCGGCACGTTGGATCTTCCCAGTGGCACGCTCCATGTACTCTGCATCGAGACTGATGACCCTCGTCTCTATCTTTTCGAGGGAGTTGGATACATTGTTGATCCACTGCCGAACAACCCTTTGGTGGACGGTGACGGTGGCAACTATGCTCATCGAGCCTTCAACGAGGACATGTTGGACGCTAAAAACCTGCATCTCGATCTCTTTCGCCATTCAGAACCGCTGGAACGGAGGGCTATGGTTTGGAGAATTAGGATTAGATGGCTAGTCTAACTGAAGTAGTAGGTGATTATTTAAAGAGGTTAAAACAATGTGAACGCAGTGGGGTTTGGATGCAAATGAAGACGAAGGGAGGTGAAGAAGCCAAGGAAAATCGGTTCCTGATGGAGAAGTAAATGGGAGAAGTGGCGTGTAGGCAGTTGATTAGATGGCTAGGTAGACTAAACGAAAAGGCTATGCGGGTAGACTGATGAGTCGTACCTGTTCGTGTACATGCCCATCCTTCTTGATAGGTGGGACCTATGCAAACAGATAAAAAATGTGATGTAGCTGGTTCAGATGGATATTGGTGTGTGAGTGGGAGACACAACATTCTCTGGTTAAGGAATACTCCCTCCGTTTAGGTGAGTAAGTCACCTTATGAAAATCAGGTTTTCCTAAAACCTTTAGGCATGGAGCATTAACTTCCTGCTCGATCCCCTCCTAGCCTTGTTAGCCAGCATTCTCTTCCTCTGCTGCCGCGTTCTACCTTTCCATTTTTCCTCTTCTCAAGTGTGGAACGAATTGCATGCCGTCCTTGATGCACCAAAACGACCATTGCATGCATCGTGGCAGGGCGTTGATTGGGCCTGCTTGGAGAGCTGAAAAGGCATCCTTATAACTACGCATTAGTTGCTGATTTTGCTTCCATTTGTAACAGTGCCATGGTTGGAAGTTTTGCTCGTCCCGGTGCTCTTTCTCATCTAATCTACAGCCACCTAGGTTGCGCTGACCTAGACGGAGGGAGTACATGGTTATCCTCATCAAAGGCCCTTCTTCGCGCTTCCGCATGCACGAGAATTTGGTTCTGCTCGCAATATGGATGATACCTGAACGATGAAGTGAACAGGCATGCTAGCATGGGAGACCTATTTCCGCTATACAATACTGGAGTACTCATGTTCCTACTAGTAGTAGTAGTACAACTGTGGTACACTTGATGGTCAAAATGCTATTCATCCGGTCCTCACAGTGAAGTGACAACACCCTGCGCCTGACACTAGTCCATGTGGCGTGTTTGGGTTACCAAAGTCAGCCTCACCCTGTGCACTGTGCAGTCTGTCACCGCCGCTGTACAGCACATTGGCGCCTTGCCTCGTCTCCCTCTCCCCTCCCATAGCACCACTCCATCTCCATCTCCTTCTCCGTCTCCGTCTCCATCTCACTATGCCCCCATGTACCGTCGCCTTGCTCGCCTCCCCCAGTACCACTAGTCCCTCGCTAGCCGCTCCAGCACCGACAACCTTCTCCCCCGTAAATCAAGCCCCCCAAAACCCCCACCTTCCAAACTCCACCATGGCCGAACACGAACCGCGCAGCATCCATATGAGCCGCGATTGGAGCAATCTCCCCAGTGACATCCTCGAGCTCTGTTGTTCGTGTATGGATATGTTGAGCGCCCTGCGGCTAGCTGCATGCTCGAGGGACATGCACACGGCCATCGTCGAAGCGAGGCCTAAGCTTTTCAAGACACCCTGCTTGCTACTATCTGGTCTTTCGAGATTAGCTCACCATGATACGGAGGCGTACATGATGCCCCTCGACTTCAATCCGATCTCCATTAGCCTAAACTTCTTTGCAGGTATGTAGTGGGTCGCCGTACATCATTTCCTTCGACTTCGATCCGATCACCATCGCCCGAAACTTCTTGGCAGGTATGTACTGGGTCGGCATGAACTCCCACTGGATGGCTGCCTTCAGAGAAGTCGGTAAAAAGTTGGTGCTCATGAACTTCCAGACCTCCCATGAGATTATCCTTCCTTCGTTGGATTATATAGAGTTTTACCATCGCGGTCCAAGTCATCTAGATTACCACGTCAGTTGGAAGGACCTTGTTTTGCAGAAGATTGTAATCTGCCAAGTGCCCACACGACATGCGAATTGCGCAGACTTCAAGCTAATTGCCTTGTTCGATCGCGGACTCGCCTATCTTTACGCCGATGCCTTCTTTAGCTGCAGACAACTCAGCTCGCAGTGGATCATCGTCAAAGCTGATACACACTTCTGTGATGCTATTGAACACAATGGCATCATCTACGGACAAAGCAGATGGCACCACGTATTGCTGGGACGATGCATGTAAGTTGTTTCCGTCTCATGTTAATGATGATGCCATGACACTGTTTGAACTTTTTGTGATGATTTCCATATCCCTGTTTGAGCAGAATTTGAGTAGAACTATGGCAATGTATTAGAGACATCGTAAATCAGCTATATTTGGAATGAGTTAATTCATGCGATTGTAACCATGTCATTACAGCCAATTTGTACCATGAATAATCAAACGGTTAGGAATATATGGATATTATCCTTATTTTACAGTAATCTATATACTACTACTAAATATGAGTGTGTATAAATGGCCATGTTAGTTTCCTCATTTTCATGATGTAGAAACATGCACCACATTGTTGGTTTCATCTAACCATACATTAGGGAAGTAAATGTGCATATGGAGAACTCTATATTTGGAAGTAGTGAAATCCTGCAATGCTTACCATGTGTACATACCTATATTCGCCCTTCTGCAATCAATGTGTAGAATAATATCCTCACAAAAAATTTGCCCACAGAACACGAGTACATAACAATGCATGATCTGTTAGTTACCTTGAAGAATTTGTTTGTGAGGACAGAACATGATTACATAACATGCATGACATGGTAGTTTCCTATGAAGAATCAATTGCGAGATAACATGAGTATAACCATGCATGGCACTTCTATATTTTCGAACCCAGTATACATTTCCCTGTATTTTCCTCCCAGTTCCAACAGGGACATATCAATGTTGTTTCTTGCATTATCCTACTCATACTCTGAACAATGTTGATCTTACATTAACAATGCATGTCCTTTTTTATATGATGCAGTGTCCCTACAGTTACTGCCCTTTGTAATCACACCACCTTTGCCAAAAACAGGGAAGAACAACTAGTTCCTCGCTCGATCAGACGACGGCGAAAGACTGATGATCATTCGGACACATGAGCCGGAAAAGTTATATTGCAAAAACCCCACTTTATACAAGCACCGTGTAATACGTGAGTATCCGGACAGTGGCTGTTACGTCTATGAGCAGGATACCAGCTTGTAGGGGCCTTTAGGATTTTTTTTAGTTGGAGGCGGGTAAACAGCCTTGGTTCACACTCTCTGTTTCTCAGGCTCAATTATCCGATTAACCAGGAGATCACCGTTGGCAAGGACCTTGATGGCAGAGAGGCTCTGTTTGCTATGGAAAACTGTGTCTACACGGCTAGCCCTAGGAGTTCGGGAGAAAAATCCCCTGATTGTCAATGATATAGCCTGTAGCCAAAAGAAGGTGAGAATGACAAAGGCATCCAGATTAACTTTGATCCTTGGATGTCTCAATTACGACAGGCAGTGATGTGGTTCAAGCCTTCAGGTTGATAGGTAATTGGGCTGTTGCATCGAAAGGTTGGAGTACTGGTGTCTCCGGATCACTAGTCGCTGAAGCGGGGCTGCAAATTATGATGGTGTTGGATCATCTCTTCGAATGACTTTGTTGTCTTTGCTGCTGGTTCTGGATGGGTAGTTCTTTCTTTTGTTATGCATATTCCTTGTCATTTGGTCATCCTCATATATGTCACTCTTACTATGTAATAGTTGCTTCTGTTTAGAATGTCATTCTCGTCTGGATCACGAGAGTCTGAGCGCTGTAGATGGGTGCATTTTGGTGGTGTAGCAAGACTTCTGATGAACTATCATGTCTTGCTGTTTATGTCAGTAGTAGTCACTAGTCAGTGTTTGAATGTTGTATTTATCGTTGTTTCGAACTGTTTATTGTCTCGAACTACTCATGGGCTAAATGAGGGCATCACCATTCTTCAGTGTTCAGAGTATATCTCCTTTTTCAAGTTATATAATTTGAGCTCAGTGTCTTTTCGATGATGTACACTTGTTTGGGCCAGTGAGGTGTCGTTGAATATGGGCCGAGTAGTACGCAATGCCAAACAGGTCAATTATGACTCTCAGGCCGGGCTCTCAAAAGATCCTGAAAAAAGGCCGGGCTCTCTAAAAAACAAAGAATAAGGACTCTTAGGCCGACATGTGGGCGCCACCGATGTTTTCGTGTGCTCGCGCACCGAAAGCATATTGGCGCGTGCTCGAAATTGATGCTACCTTTTGATCCCCAGTCTCCCGCCCCTCCCCCACCTTTGGAATCTCGATTCCTACTCTAGTTCCCCCAAATCTCCCTCCTGTACTCCCTATACTCAAGCGCACTATCATGTTGCCGGTCAATGCGGATCTCCGAGCCGGAGTTCCTGAGGTCCATCCTACCTTCGGTCGCTGCGTGCTGTCGCTCAACAGTGGCATGGCGGCGCTTGTCCAGTTTGTCGGCAAAGTGCTGATGGTAACCATCAACGGCGACCGGCCTCCCGTCTTGCCGGACAACCTTGTCAAAGCTCTTGGCATTGCGCACGGCATCCAAATAAGTGACTTGCTCGTCGAAGTCTGTCCGCCATCGGCTGATTTCTTCGCCAGGTTCCGGAAAACTTTCGACTGCAGTCGTGTGTTTGAATCATCCCGACGTTTGTTCTGCGACGGCGCACTAGTGAGCTTTGATCGGTGGCACCTAGGATGGGGCTAGGTGCCCTCTGAGCTTGAGTTTTTAACAAACCTTACCTTCCACCACATGCCTCAACGTGCTTGGAATAGCGAGTCCACGAACGAGCTTATCAACAACCTTGGAGGTGAGCTCGTAAGTATGTTTGTTCCTCCAGAAAGCTAGGCTCTGATGGTTATGGCATGGATGAAGAAGTCGTCCACCATACCGAAGGTGATTGGTGTTAAGATACTAGTGCAGGAACCGGGGTTGTACTATTCGTCGCCACCAAGGCCGCCGTGGACCACGTTAGGGATGTACCTGTATCGAGTGTTCGTGCATGTCGAAGAAGTGGTCAATCCATCAATCGAAGTCCTGCCGCCACCGCTGGTGCCAGGGTCCGTCGACGACATCCATTACAGTAGTCAACGTCAGACTTTCCCCGTGTTGCTCAGAACATTGGATGGCACAGGGCCTACTCCATCGCGTGGCAGAGGCCACTGCTTCTTTGGGAGAAGAGGCAAGGTTGGCTGCCTAGATGTGCTCTAATTTGAGGTAACAACTGAATCTTGTCAGATACTAGTGAAATCCGAGCTATGGGTGTGAAGCACTGATATGCCAGTACATTTGATTGTGACCTGTTCTAATTTTGTACCTGAACTTTTTTAGAAAGGGTTGTATGTCAAATTAATGTGCTAGCAGAACTTATTGTGTTGTCTGTTTATTTTCTTTGCACAACATTCAAGATATTTCCCCGTCATTGATAAAGACGATGAACCGTTATGTACGACTTCATTGGTTTCAACATAGCCCTACCCGTAGCGATCCACTGCTACCATCCTGATTGTGCCACCTGCGTGAAATTTCAGTATGCAAGTTCAGTGTGCTATGATGTTCTATATGATTGTGTCAACTATATAAGTTTTTACTGAGCATCAGCAATGCATATGGCTGAAAGATGTATTTACGAGCATCGACCGATGGGTCTCTCTCTCTCTCACACACACACACACACACACGCACAAGTGGGACCCGTTGAATTATTTATTTGCTCGTGACAGCTTTTAATTAGGTTCCACTGTAATGTAACTTTTTTCTTAAGTTTTTAATTGAGCTCAGTGACTTCAAAAAGTTGTACAGAAGCTTTGTTTGGGCCTTTCCGGTGTCGCTGAATGTGGGCTGAGTAGCCATGTTAGGTTGTACTGTACTACAAAGGCCTTTTGTTATTCTCCGCCCCGCTGGGCTGCGAACTTTCCTAGGAGGTATGCTTTAGGCTTAACAAGAAAATGTACTTTAGGAAATAATAAATGGGATGTAATTATAATAACTGGGCGGTAACTATGCACCAAATGCGTAATTAGTTTAAAAAGTATATTATTTTTGGAATTTGAAAATTTTAATTTCATTACTTGTTGCGCGCGCAATATTTCGTTGGATTTTAACGTAATACAACTTTATTTTGAAATTATATTTAACCTGACTAGAAATTTTAGATAAAAATATTTTGGATCCCATCAAAATGTGGGAATTTTTTTAATTCTGTTTCGAGCGGTTGTTTGAAATTATTAATCGTTGTCCTAGCTAGAAGTTGGGCTGTACTTTTAACAAACTGTAAACGGGTTGTAGTAAATTCCATTAGAATTAAAAAATGGGATGTACATTCTTACAAATCGCAAATGGGCTATATGTTCTCTGCCAAATCCGAGTTGTGGGCCTACTAAGTTGACGCGTACCAAGGGCTTTGTCAACTTAGTCAATATAAACGATTCTAGCTATAGTGATCGTACGATGTCCATCCAACGGCCGTAGTGCTTCTTCAACCTCTGGTCTTCTTGCTCCAGCCACCCAAAGCAGCGCTAGTCGTGTCGCATGCTCCTGCCTCCCGTGGCCGGCTGTGATGTCGCAGAGGCCTCACCGCCCCAAACTACTCCCACCGTTGGCCAGGCCATCCCTCTACTCACCCAGACCCCCTGTTATTCTACGGCGCCGGCAGCCTCACACCGCAGCCGAACCAGTGAACCCTCGTACTCCTCTCCGCGCGGGCTTCCACTGATGCGTCTTCCCCGGCACCGTGTCGTCCCCTTCCTAGGCCTCGCCGTCGTCCATTGCCCTGGTGCTCTCGGCGCAGCATGGTCAACGTGGTCAACGACCGACTTCCATCGGAAGAGTACTGTACGTGGAGAGGCTGACAGCTGGGTCGAGACGGCCGCAAGGAAGTGCCTCCTTATTATGCACAAAATAATTATTCCTCCACCTGACAGCAGGGACACACCGGACGGGCCACCTTATTTCGCAAAAAAATCGTTTCCCCCTGACTGCTGGGACCCACCGGACGAGCCATCGTATTTCGCAAAAAAAACGTTCCCCCGCTATCAGCTCGGACCCACCAGAAGTGCCTCCTTATTACGCACAAAAAAATTAATACTCCCCCTGCTAGCTAGGACCCACCTTGGTGGGGCGCTGAATTGTGGGCCTACTAAGTTGACGGGGACGGTGGGCTTTGTTAACTTAGTCAATATGAACGATTCTAGCTCCAGTGACCGTAAGATGTCCATCCAACGGCCGTAGTGCTTCTTCAACCTTTGGTCTTCTTGCTCCAGCCGCCCAAAGCAGCACCGGTCGTGCCGCATGCTCCTGCCTCCCGTGGCCGGCTGTGCTACCGCGGAGGCCTCACTGCCCCCTACTATTAATTCCCACCGTTGGCCAGGCCCTGCGGCGATGGCAGCCTCACACCGCAGCCAAACTAGTGACCCCTCGTACTCCTCTCCGCGCGGACTTCCACTGCCACGTCTTCCCCGGCTTCGCGTCGTCCCCTTCCTAGGCCTCGCTGTCGTCCACCACCCTGGTGCTCTCGGCGCGACGTGGTCAACATGGTCAAGGAATGACTTCCATCGGGCATGGACTGTACGTGGAGAGGCTGACAGCTGGGTCCATGGCCGCAGCAAGGAAGTGCCTCCTTATTACGCGGAAAATAATGATTCCTCCACCTGACAGCAGGGACCCACCGGACGGGCCACCGTATTTCGCGAAAAAAACGTTTCCCCCTAACTACTGGGACCTACCAGCTACATCTTCGCACGCAAGGAAGTGCGTCCATATTAGGGGCAAAAAAATGATTCGCCCCCTGACTGCTAGGACCCACCAGCTACATCTTCGTATGCAAGGAAGTGCGTCCGGGCAAAAAAACGATTCGCCCCCCTGACTGTTGGGACCCACCAGCTACATCTTCGCACACAAGGAATTGCCTGACAGTCGGGACCCACCTAGTCGAAGCGTACGCTGCGTTGTCATTCTGGTCGTGAACGTGTACGTACATACTGGTCGATGTAGAGGCGCGCACGTGTCGTAGTAGAGACGCGCACGTAGCATGTACACGTACGTACAATGGCCAGGGTGAAAGAAAGTAAATCCGGCCACGTACATACATCCGGGCGAGGTCTCGAATGCCTACTCACGCATACGTACGGCCAGGGCTCGTGTACATGGCTGGGTCGGAATGGAGAAACTACGTCATCGTCGTGTTCATGGGAAGGCAACTGAATGCGTCATGTTCATTGGGAGGCAACGGAATGTGTCGTGTTCATCGGGAGGCAATGGAATGCATGGGAGTCAACCGGCTTGGACGGAACAGGCGATGGAAATGAGGCCTGGCGTACCGCAGAACGGAGGAAACGGCCTTGTGTTCGACCGGCCACGTTCGAAACGGGATCCTGTTCATCGGGAGGGGTCTGGCGTACCGCAAAACGGAGGAAACGGACCTCCTACGGTTGAAACGGGGTCCTGTTGATCGGGAGGGGTGTGGCATACCGCAAAACAGACGAAACGGACTTGTGTTGGAGCGTTACGGTCGAAACGGGGGTCCTGTTCATTGGGAGGTGTGTGGCGTACCGCAAAACGGGACTCCACAGGATACTGTCCATCTACATCGTCGACCTCCTCCAGCCTCCAGGGGCTACTGTTCAACCACCGACGACCTCCTCCATCCTCCATGGGCTCCTGTTCATCCAGCCTGCACCGTGCGCTACTCCACTGGCTACTATTCAACCACCCCTCTCCAGGGGCTCCTATTCAACCACCCCTCAACGGCCTACTATTCATCCACCCCTCCACCGTCTACTGTTCATCCATCCCTCCACGGGTCGTCCTGTTCATCCATCCCTCCACAGGGTCTTGTTCATCCAGCCCCAACCGGCTTGATC
>NC_057807.1:282924750-282942213 GCF_018294505.1 Triticum aestivum
ACCGCTCACTATTCATCCAGAGGCAGCATCGATTAGCTTTAGTTAGCAGCAGCAGCGAAGGAATCGCTCGATTGCTCGGATTCAGTAACGTGTAGCCTGTAGTGCAATCACTCGGGTTCAGTTAGAGCCCAACGCCTCGCTCGGGTTCAGTTAGAGCCAACGCCTTGCACACACGTGCGTACGTCTACAAGAGAAACGCGCATCGCTCGGCCCCCGACCACCCACCGTAACCGGGAACTCCCCGAAATTTTCCTCGCCCTCGCTTCTACCATGCCTTTTTCTGTCATGGACGGCCCAAAGAATATCATGCAGCTGTGTCTCCGGCCTGCCCAGGACGAAAAGCCAATTTTCTGTCATGAATTTTTGTCATAGAAGTAGGAGCCCACCACATCTATGATGATACCGAATTTTGTCACAATTATCGTCATAAGTATGACAGAAAAAAAATGTTCGGCCCAAAATGTCACGGATGTGTCTTTTTTTGTAGTATCTTGATGTTGTAAATATGTAAATCCAGCATTCAAGTTTTCAGCAAAGATTATGAACTAACCATATTCACAATAACATTTAGGTCTGATGTTTACTCGTATCAATGACATAATCAACTAGCGACCAATAATAATAAATCTCGGATGACAACACTTTCTCAGAACAATCATAATATGATATGGCAAGATGGTATCTCGCTAGCCCTTTCTAAGACCGCAAAACATAAATGCAGAGCACCTTTGAAGATCAAGGACTGACTAAACATTGTAATTCAAGGTAAAAGAGATCCAGTCATAGTCATACCCAATATAAACTAATAGTAATGCATGCAAATGACAGCGGTGCTCTCCAGCTGGTGCTTTTTAAAAAGAGGGTGATGAATTAACATAAAAGTAAATAGATAGGCCCTTCGCAAAGCGAAGCAGGGAATTGTAGAGGTGCCAGAGCTCGGTTTTGAAATAGGGATAAATAATATTTTGAGCGGCATACTTTCATTGTCAACATAACAACCAAGAGATCTCGATATCTTCCATGCTACACACATTATAGGCGGTTCCCAAACAGAATGGTAAAGTTTATACTCCCCCACCACCAACAAGCATCAATCCATGGCTGACTCGAAGCAACGAGTGCCTCCAACTAGCAACAGCCCTGGGGGAGTTTTGTTTGCAATTATTTTGATTTGATTTTCTTAGAGCATGTGACTGGGCATCCCGGTGAGTAGCCATTTTCTCGTGAATGAGGAGCGGAGTCCACTCCTCTTGAGAATAACCCGCCTAGCATAGAGGATACAGACAACCCTAGTTGATACGTGAGCTATTCGAGCATACAAAATAGAATTTCATTTGAAGGTTTAGAGTTTGGCACATACTAATTTACTTGGAACGGCAGGTAGATACCACATATAGGAAGGTATAGTGGACTCATATGGAATAACTTTGGGGTTTATGGAAGTGGATGCACAAGCAGTATTCCCGCTTAGTACAAGTGAAGGCTAGAAAAAGACTGGGAAGCGACCAACTAGAGAGCGACAACAGTCATGAATATGCATTAAAATTAATAAACATTGAGTGCAAGCATGAGTATGATATAATCCACCATGAACATAAATATCGTGAAGGCTATGTTGATTTTGTTTCAACTACATGCGTGAACATGTGCCAAGTCAAGTCACTCGAATTGTCCAAAGGAGGATACCACCCTATCATACCACATCACAACCATTTTAATAGCATGTTGGCACGCAAGGTAAACCATTATAAACTCCCAGCAAATTAAGCATGGCATGCGCAACTATAATCTCTAATTGTCATTGCAAACATGTTTCATTCATAATAAGCTAAATCAGGAATGATGAAATAATCATATTTACAAAAACAAGAGAGGTCGAGTTCATACCAGCTTTTCTCATCTCAATCAGTCCATCATATGTCATCATTATTGCCTTTCACTTGCATGACTAAACGGTGTGTACAATAATAATAGTGCACGTGCATTGGGCTAAGATGGAATCTGCAAGCATTCAATACACAGGAGAAGATAAGGTAATATGGACTCTTGGTTAAACCAACAATAATGCATATAAGAGCCACTTCAACATTTCCATTAAGGTCTTCTCCTCTCGACCCCCAAAGAACAAGGAAATAAATAAAACTATTTACACGGGAGAGCTCCCAACAAGCAAAAGAAGAACAAGAAAACTATTCGGGTGATCTTTAAATTATTACTATTACATGCATGGGAAGTAAACTAACTAAAAGCTACAACTAATTTTTTTCTATTTTTCTTAAGGTTTTTCAAACACACAAGAAGAAAGCGAGAAAAAGAAAATACACTAGCATGGATATTACAATGAAAAAGTATGAGCACCGACAACTAGAATGAGTGTGTGAACATGAATGTAATGTCGGTGAGAAATACGTACTCCCCCAAGCTTAGGCTTTTGGCCTAAGTTGGTTTATGCCCGTGGGTCAAAGTTCTAATTGGGGCCGTACTAAGATGCAGCAGCTATTGCCTCATGAGCTGCCGCTTGGAGGCGAGCTGCCTTTGTCCTCCTCTTATACTCGTTTGCCTCCCCCTTGGTTATAATATATCTCCCTTTTGCCTAAAAGTCAAAGAAAGCAGGAGCAAGGAGAGCAACATGGAAAGTGTGGCGCCTGTCAAAGATTAGTCAGTACTGGAGAGGCTGTTCATTCCTCTCAATAAATTGATGGCGAATCATAGCATCATAATCTAGATAAGCGGTGCAATTCCATATCATTTTCATGTATGGGTATCTCAAGAAAATTAGCCACACGAGTTGCATAAATCCCACCAAACAAATCTCCACTTAAGCCATTATTATGCAACCTTCGTGCAACAATGGACCCCAAGTTGTATTGTTTATCTCCTAATATGGCACTCTTGAGAACACTAAGGTCAGGAACACACATGTGACATGCTTCATCCTTACCGTTTATGCATCTACCTATAAGGAGAGCAAAATAATGTATAGGAGGAAAATGAATGCTCCATATGGTAGCTTGTGTTATCTCCCTAGATTCCCCCACAGTGATACTAGCAAGAAAATCTTTAAACTCAGATTTGTGAGGTTCACTAGCACTACCCCATTGCGGAAGTTTACATGCAGTATTAAAATCTTCTAAGTCCATGCTATAAGATTTACCATAGAGATCAAATAGGACAGTGTGAGAATTACGTGAAGATGAAAATTTGAACCTTCTCACAAAGGAATCAGTTAGGTGATAATACTGAGGGCACTTATCTAGCATGAAGCCCTCGAGTTCAGCATTACGCACATATGCGTCAAATTCCTCCTTATTCCTGCTCGGACCATGAAATCTTCTAACGGCCATTCACAAGGCCGCACTTGAGCTTCTCTTGGAAGTTCATGGTGCGGCTCAAGCATTTTGGGCCTGTGTCCTTGCTTCCTTGAAGAACCACCTTGGTATACTTTTCAAAACATATTTCTTCCTCTGAATATTTTAGTAACTCAACATAAAAGTGAACCAAACTCAACAAAATTGATAGCAACTACTCCCACGAGTGCCTAGAGACTATATCATGCATTAGAACTACTTGAGACCATATAAATTTGACATGCAAGCTCAAGAAAAGGGTCACCTAGGCAACAAAAATTTGTAATGAATAAAGCATTAGAACAAAAACTAATTAGACCATTGGAGGAGTCACATACCGAAGAACAATCCCCCAAAGCAGTTTTGTGAGTGGAGCTTTGAGCAAGGAGATCAAAAATCACAGCAAGATGAGCTAGAACTCGTGCTTGAGCTGGTTGGTTATTTTTTTGGGAGGAAGAAGGAGTGTGTGGTGGCTGGAATAAGTGGAGGGGGGCCACCAGGGGCCCACGAGGCAGGGGGTTGCCCAGGGGGGTGGGCGCACCCTGGACCCTCGAGGCCACGTGCTTGCTCCCCCTGATGTGTTCTCAGTGCCAAATATTCTCAAATATTCTAGAAAAAAAATCATATTTCATTTTCGGGGCCTTTGAATATTTTTGGGGTATGTTTTTTATTGCATAGATAATTCAAAAAACTGAACAAAAAAAATACTATTTTTGCTTTATTTATTCAAAATAACAGAAAGTAAAAGGAGGGTACAGAAGGTTGTGCTTTCTAACTTCATCCATCTCATGCTCATCAAAAGGGATCCACTAACAAGGTTGATCAAGTCTTGTTAACAAACTCTTTTCGAATAACATGGAACCGGAGAAATTTCAAATAACACTAGGTTACCTCAACGGGGATATGCACATCCCCAACAATAATAATATCATATTACTTCTTGATAGTAGGAAGAGGAAATTCAAAACCTCCAATAGTAATAGATGAAAATTTTCCAATAGAATTGATATTGTGGACTTGAGGTTGTTTCCTCGGAAAGTGTACCGTATGCTCATTACCATTAATATGAAAAGTGACATTGCCTTTGTTGCAATCAATAATAGCCCCTGCAGTATTCAAAAAGGGTCTACCAAGGATAATCGACATATTATCATCCTCGGGAATATCAAGAATAAAAAAGTCCGTTAAAATAGTAACGTTTGCAGCCACAACAGGCACATCCTCACAAATACCGACAGGTATAGCAGTTGATTTATCAACCATTTGCAAAGATATTTCAGTAGGTGTCAACTTATTCAAATCAAGTCTAGGATATAAAGAGAGAGGCATAACACTAACACCGGCTCCAAGATCACATAAAGCAGTTTTAACATAGTTTCTTTTAATGGAGCATGGTATAGTTGGTACTCCGGGATCTCCGAGTTTCTTGGGTATTCCACCTTTAAAAGCAAATTAGCAAGCATGGTGGAATTTCAGCTTTCGGTATCTTTCCCTTATTTATAACAATATCTTTCATGTACTTGGCATAAGGATTCATTTTAAGCATATCAGTAAAACGCATACGCAAAAATATAGGTCTAATCATTTCAGCAAAGCGCTCAAAATCCTCATCATCCTTTTTCTTGGATGGTTTAGGAGGAAAAGGCATGAGTTTTTGAACCCATGGTTCACTTTCTTTACCGTGCTTCCTAGCAACGAAGTCTCTCTTATCATAATGTTGATTCTTTGATTGTGGGTTATCAAGATCAACAGCAGGTTCAATCTCTACATCATTGTCATTACTAGGTTGAGCATCATCATGAACATCATTATTAACATTATCATTAGGTTCATGTTCATCACCAGATTGTGTTTCATCATCAGGAATAGAAATATCATTGGGATTCTCAAGTGTGTCAACAACAGGTTCACTAGAAGCATGCAAAGTCCTATCATTTTTCTTTTTCTTCTTTTTAGAAGGAATAGATGCATCGACATTAGTTCTCTGAGAATCCTGCTCAATTCTCTTAGGGTGACCCTCAGTATACAAAGGTTCCTGAGTCATTTCACCCCCTCTAGTCACAACTCTAATAGCATTATCATTCTTCTTATTATTTAGTTCATTGAGCAAATCATTTTTAGCTTTAAGCACTTGTTCTACTTGAGTGGTAACCATAGAAGCATGTTTACTAATGAGTTTAAGTTCACCTTTAACTCTAGACATATAATTACCCAAGTGTTCAATCATATAAGCATTTCGTTTCAATTGTCTACCAACATAAGCATTGAAGTTTTCTTGTTTAACAATAAAATTAGCAAACCCATCTAAGCATTCGCTAGCGGACTTATAACGAGGAATATCACCTTCATCAAATCTATAGAGAATTTACCTTTACTACCTGTGTCGGGTTATCAAGACCATGTATTTCTTCAATAGGTGGTAAATACTTAACATCTTCAGCTTTAATACCTTTTTCTTTCATAGATTTCTTTGCCTCTTGCATATCTTGAGGACTGAGAAATAGAATACCCCTTTTCTTCAGAGTTGGCTTAGGAGTTGGTTCAGGAAATGTCCAATTATTTTCATTAGTCAACATATTATTCAATAGCAATTCAGCTTGATCAACAATTCTTTCCTTGAAAACACAACCAGCACAACTATCCAGGTGGTCTCTGGAAGCATCGGTTAGTCCATTATCAAAGATATCAAGTATTTCATTTTTCTTGAGAGGATGATCAGGCAAAGCATTAAGTAATCGGAGAAGCCTCCCCCAAGCTTGTGGGAGACTCTCTTCTTCAATTTGCACAAAATTATATATTTCCCTTAAAGCAACTTGTTTCTTATGAGTGGGGAAATATTTAGCAGAGAAGTAATAAATCATATCCTGGGGACTACGCACACAACCAGGAACAAGAGAATTAAACCATGTTTTAGCATCATCCTTTAATGAGAACGGAAATATCTTAAGGATATAGTAGTAGTGAGTTTTCTCATCATTAGTGAATAGGGTGGCTATATCATTTAATTTAGTAAGATGTGCCACAACAATTTCAGATTCATAGCCATAGAAAGGATCAGATTCAACCAAAGTAATTATCTCAGGATCGACAGCGAAATCATAATCTTTATCAGTAACATAGATAGGTGAAGTAGCAAAAGCAGGGTAATATTTCATTCTAGCATTCAAAGATTTTTTCTTTCAGCTTAGCTAATAATTTCTTAAGATCATTTCTATCATTGCAAGCAAGAAAGTCTCTAGTAGTATCTTCATCAATAACATAACCCTCAGGCACAATAGGCAATTCATATCTAGGGGGATAATCTTCATCATCACTTTCACCAATATTATCAGTTTCAATAATTTCATTCTCTCTAGCCCTAGCAAGTTGTTCATCAAGAAATTCACCTAGTGTCACAGTAGTATCAAGCATAGAAGTAGTTTCATCATAAGTATCATGCATAGCAGAAGTGGCATCATCAATAACATGCGACATATTATAATTAATAGCAGAAGCAGGTTTAGGTGTCGCAAGATTACTCAAAACAGAAGGTGAATCAAGTGCAGAGCTAGATGGCAGTTCCTTACCTCCCCTCGTAGTTGAGGGAAAAATCTTAGTTCTTTCATATTTCAAGTTCCTCACAATAACCAGCAGATATAAATCCCAAGTTACTCAAAGAATAGAGCTATGCTCCCCGGCAACAATGCCAGAAAATAGTCTTGATAATCCACAAGTATAGGGGATCGCAACAGTTTTCGAGGGTAGAGTATTCAACCCAAATTTATTGAACCGACACAAGGGGAGCCAAAGAATATTCTCAAGTATTAGCAGCTGAGTTTTCAATTCAACCACACCTGGATAACTTAATATCTGTAGCAAAGTATTTAGTAGCAAAGTAGTATGGAAGTAATGGTAACAGTGGCAAAAGTAACAGTAGCAGTTTTGTAGTAATTGTAACAGTGGCAACGGAAAAGTAACTATGCAAAGATGAATATGTGAAAAGCTCGTAGGCATTGGATCAGTGATGGAGAATTATGCTGGATGTGATTCCTCATGCAATAGTTAAAACCTAGGGTGACACAGAACTAGCTCTAGTTCTGCAATGTAATGTAGGCATGTATTCCGAATATAGTCATGCGTGCTTATGGAAAAGAACTTGCATGACATCTTTTGTCCTACCCTCCCATGGCAGCGGGGTCCTATTGGAAACTAAGGGATATTAAGGCCTCCTTTTAATAGAGTATCGGACCAAATCATTAACACTTAGTGAATACATGAACTCCTCAAACTACGGTCATCGCCGGTAATTATCCCGATTATTGTCACTTCGGGGTTAACGGATCATAACACATAATAGGTGACTATAGACTTGCAAGATAGGATCAAGAACTCACATATATTCATGAAAAAATAATAGGTCCAGATCTGAACTCATGGCACTCGGGCCCTAGTGACAAGCATTAAGCATAGCAAAGTCATAGCAACATCAATCTCAGAACATAGTGGATACTAGGGATCAAACCCTAACAAAACTAACTCAATTACATGGTAAATCTCATCCAACCCATCACCGTTCAGCAAGCCTATGATGGAATTACTCAAGCACGGTGGTGAGCATCATGAAATTGGTGATGGAGGAAGGTTGATGATGACGATGGCGACGGATTCCCCTCTTCGGAGCCCCGAACGGACTCCAGATCAGCCCTCCTGAGAGAGATTAGGGCTTGGCGGCGGCTCCGTATCGTAAAACGCGATGAATCCTTCTCTCTAATTTTTTTTCTCCCCAAACGTGAATATATAGAGTTGGAGTAGAGGTCGGTGGAGCACCATGGGGCCCACGAGGCAGGGGGCGCGCCCAGGGGGTAGGCGCGCCCCCACCCTCGTGGACAGGGTGTGGGCACCCTAGCCTTGATTCTTTCGCCTGTATTTTTTATTAATTCCAAAAATATTCTCCATGAAGTTTCAGGTCATTCCGAGAACTTTTATTTCTGCACAAAAATAACACCATGGCAATTCTGCTGAAAACAACGTCAGTCCGGGTTAGTTCCGTTCAAATCATGCAAGTTAGAGGCCAAAACAAGGGCAGAAGTGTTTGGAAAATTAGATACGATGGAGACATATCAACACCCTCCGTCGAGGTGCTTTAGTTAACCCATTAATGGAGAAGTTGTGAGCGAGGCGTGCGCCTAGTGGATGAAGGTCAAAGAGCTCGCTTCCCGGTGAGCATGGGCGGCCTTGCCGCTGGCACGTGTCCTTCGAGCCTGCGAGGTTGATAGGAGGCACGCGTCCCGTCGAGCCTGCGCGGCGGACTGCTCACACGCGTCCTGTCGAGCCTGCACAATAGACTTCTTGCGCTCGTCCCGTCTAATCAAACAGTTGCACGCACGCCACCGAGTATGGCTAAATTTTGGCAGAGGTAGTGGCCGCACTTAAATGGTTACGGGAACACATGGTTCATATAATACAACTGTTTGCGATATTAATGTGTCAGCAATTTGTTTCAAAAGGACTTCGTTGGCTATTAATGTGTGCGCCTTGTCTCAAACTAGATGATTTATTTTACCATAACATATATGTGGCATGTCATGAAACCATGCCAAATTTCATGTTTTTGGGTGAGTTTTCGATTTACTGGGATTTAAAACCAGAGATTCTCAGTGTTTCGGGACGATGAGAAGTTTGTAGTTCATTCCCATTCCTTAAATGAGACCTAAACATGCACCCAATGACACATGTACGATTTCTCACCCATTTTGCTTCAATGGAGCATGTGCTTGTAGTTCATATTTGAATTATGGACCACATTAAATGCCTAGAAAACTTAATTAGTATATACAATGGCCAAACTAACCCTGAACAGTTTCAAATTTTAGCATGACACTCTTGTTATTCTATGTTGCCTGTAGAAAACAAAGTTCAAGGTGAGAAGACGCAGCGATTATCGTTTCACCCAGAAGAGGGGCATGTTTCCCTACCGGAACCACGAGGGTTGCGAGAAGCTTCGGTTTGTAAGAGGCTTGTAATATAGCTTGGCCCAAATTGAACAATAATTTTACCACGACATATATGTACCATGTAGTGACACCATGCCAAGTTTCATGATTTCCTGGTGAGTTTTGGATTTATAGAGATTTAGAAACCGAGATTCGCAATGTTCGTGGCCAAGCCAGGACGCCGAGATGGTTGAATTCATTCCCATTCGTTCCGTGGGACCTAAGCATGCACCCCAAGGACACATGTACGTTTTTTCTAGCCATTTTGGTGCACTGGAGCATGTATTTGTAGTTTGGTTTTGAATTATGGACATTAAATACCTAGAAAACTCAATTAATGAATAAAAAAGGTTAAACGAACCCTGAATAATTTCAAAGTTCAGTGCGAATCTCCCGTTGTTCCATATTGCGTGTAGAAGAAAATACAAGGCTAGAAGAGGGAGCGATTATCAATTCGCCCACAAGGGGACTGCTACTTCTTGAGCTTGCGTTGGTTTTTCCCGTGAAGAGGAAAAGGTGATGTAGCAAAGTATAGTAAGTATTTCCCTCAGCTTTTGAGAACCAAGGTATCAATCCAGTAGGAGACAATGCGCAAGACACCGAATACCTGCACAATCAAACACCCGCTTGCACCCAACGCGATAAAGGGGATGCCAATCCCTTCACGGTTATTTGCAAAGTGAGATCTGATAGAGATGGATAAACAGTAAAGTAATATTTTCTGGTAGTTTTGGTTTATGGAACGGAAAGTAAAAGAAAGCAAAGTAAAGGAACGACGACAGAAATTGGCAAGTTGATGGGAAACTAATATGATGTAAAATAGACCTGAGGTGAACAAAATACCGTGGGTGAACAAACTACTGCTGAGCAATTGATAGAAAAGTGCAAAGTTATGACGATATCTAAGGCAATGATCATGAATATAGGCATCATGCCCGTGTCAAGTAGACTGAAACGATTCTGCATCTACTACTATTACTCCACACATCGACCACTATCTAGCATGCATCTAGAGTATTAAGTTCATAAAGAACGGAGTAACGCATTAAGCAAGATGACATGATGTAGAGGAATTAACTCAAGCAATATGATGAAAACCCCAACCTTTTATTCTCGATGGAAACAATACAATATGTGCTTTGCTGCCCCTACTGTCACTGGGAAAGGACACTGCAAGATTGAACCCAAAGCAATATGACATGTATAAAAAATATGATGAACGGTGGCTTTGCCACAAATACGATGTCAACTACATGATCATGCAAAGAAATATGACAATGATCATGTATGTTATAATAAACGGAATGGTGGAAAAGTTGCATGGCAATCTATCTCGGAATGGCTATGGAAATGCCATAATAGGTAGGTATGGTGGCTGTTTTGAGGAAGGATATGTGGTGGATTTATGGTACTGGCGAAAGTTGCGCGGTACAAGAGAGGCTAGCATTGGCGGAAAGGTGAGAGTGCGTATAATCCATGGACTCAGCATTAGTCATAAAGAACTCACATACTTACTGCAGAAATCTATTATTCATCGAAACAAATTACTACGCGCTTGCTCCTAGGGGGATAGATTGGTAGGAAAAGACCATCGCTCGTCCCCGACCGCCACACATAAGGAAGACAATCAAAAAACATCTAATGCTCCAACTTCATTACATAACGGTTCACCATACGTGCATGCTACGGTACTGACAAACCTTAATACAAGTATTTCTCAAATTCACAACTATTTACTAGCATGACTCTAGTATCACCATCTTCATATCTCAAAACAATCATAAGGAATCAAACTTCTCATAGTATTCAATGCACTTTATATGATAGTTTTTATTATATCCCTCTTGGATGCCTATCATAAGGAATCAAACTTCTCATAGGACTAATTTTATAACCAAAGAAAATTACCATGCTGCTTAGAGACTCTCAAAATAATATAAGTGGAGTGCGAGAGTTCATCAATTTCTATAAAATAAAGCCACCGCCGTGCTCTAAAAAGATATAATTGAAACACTAGAACAAATTTGCCTAACTCAGAAGATATAAGTGAAGTTCATAGAGTATTCTAATAAATCACGATTAATGCATGTCTATACCAAAAGGTGTGTACAACAAGGGTGATTGTGGAAAACTAAAAAGCAAAGACTCAAATCATACAAGACGCTCCAAGCAAAACACATATCATGTGGTGAATAAAAATATAGCCTCAAGTAAAGTTACCGATAGACGAAGACAAAAGAGGGGATGCGTTCCTGGGGCATCCCCAAGCTTAGGCCCTTTGACATCGTTGAATATTACCTTGGGGTGCCGTGGGCATCCCCAAGCTTAGGCTCTTGCCACTCATTATTCCATAGTCCATCAAATCCTTAGCCAAACTTGAAAACTTCACAACACAAAACTCAACAGAAAATCTCATAAGCACCGTTAGTATAAGAAAATAAATCACCACTTTTTGTACTTTTCTGAACTCATTCTTTATTTATATTGGTGTAATATCTACTGTATTCCAACTTTTCCATGGTTCATACCCCCAATACTAGCCCTAGATTCATCGAAATAAGCAAACAATACGCGAAAAGCAGAATTTGTCAATAACAGAACAGTGGGTAGCATTCTAGATAGTTCACATACTTCTGTAACTCAGAAAATTCTGAATAATCAAGAAAGTAGTGGCAATTTGTATATCAATCTACTGGAAAAAATGCAGGATTTTATCATGCTTCTGTGATTTTAATTAAATCTGGGACTGAGCACAAAGTTTCTGTTTTTTTCAGCAGGATTAAATCAACTATCACCGTAAGCTAACCCAAAAGTCTTACTTGGCACAAACACTAATTAAAACACAAAACCACATCTAACTAGAGGCTAGATGATTTATTCAAAGCAAAACATAACCTAAAAAGCAAAAACATAAAATAAAATTGGGTTGCCTCCCAACAAGCGCTATCGTTTGATGCCCTTAGCTAGGCGTAAAACACGAATAGATCTAAGTGTAATCGTCTTTGGTATGCAAATCTTCGATTGTGCACTTATGATTCTTAGGAGAAGTTTTGGTTTTATAAATGATCAAACTCCTAGGGAAGAAATCAATAAATTCATTCGTGACAATAGATTCCTTAATAATGTCAAGAAGATTGGGGTGAATACTAATCGCTTTGAGATCTTCTTTGTTTTTACTAGAAGATTCACCCTTATTTTTAGGAACATAAGTAAACTTGGCAATCTTAGTAGGAGGAAGAATTGGAGTAGTTTAAGAGAGGAAAAGCATATCTCAATTAGTAATAATATCTTCTAGTTTGCCAATTCTAGTATAATCTTGATCTATCTTTTCATTAACTATGGGTTCCTTTTCCCTAAGATTCATTAGAATGACTCCTACCTTAGATCCATATTGAGTAATCTCATTATGAATCTTTTTATCCAAATTCTCAATCAACTCTACGGTAGCAATTTTATTTTCAATAATATCCAATCTTTGCATAACTTGTTCCAAGGTTAAAACGGTTCCATTAACCAAAAGAAATGGTGGTCCTAGCAAATCTATGATGGCATTGTAAGAATCGAAAGTGTGGCTCCCCAAAAAATTTCCTCCCGTAATGGTATCTAGAACATATCTATTCCAATGCAATAGTACGCGTCGGTGCTATACAAACGGTTTTTAACCCCTTTCCGCGACGGCATTTGGCACCGTCGCCAAGTGAGTGTGGGCGATAGGGGGGGTCCTTCCCACACGACCCAGAAATCGTTGGGGATAGGGACCCTACAGTACTCTTACTCGTTTTTGCTCGCATTGCCATCACAGTCGGTATTCTGCGGTGCTACATTTACCATGCGAGGCCCATCACAAACGGTTCGCTATTATAGAACATGTATGATGCGCGGCCCATCACAAACAGTTCACTATTAAGAAGATTAGCTAATCATTGTACGAGTGTCGGACAGGATTACGAAAATGTTGGACCGTCGTAACATCGTCGTACACGACAACTATCGCACACACTATTCTGTGGTGCAACGTTTACGATGCATACTTCACCAAAAACAGTTCTTGGTTGCAAAACGTGTGCGATAAGGCAACTAACACAAACGTTTAGTGTGCCCGCACCGTTTGTGATATTGTCTGACATCGCACACGCTTTGCAAATAGCAACTATGTGCATGCTTGCACATGTTTCCTCTCTGTGAACCATCTTGGATTATGGTGTATATCGCAAACGTTTGTGTTTTACCAACCATGTGTGCCGTAACAACCTGGAGAGCATAATTTCACCGCAATTTAATTGTTGTTATTTCAAATTGTACCGGATTTGAATTTGGATGTATGTTGTAGCTTTATTCATATCCATCAGGTTCAAACAACCAATGCATTATTCGATTACATATGTTCAAGAATTACATAAGAACCAAATAAAGAATGATGAACCATTGTATACTTGTACTATTAAAGACGGTAAAGAAAGAGGCGAAATACATTCTGGTTGCTGAACAAGGTGAAGCGGAATGCCCATATTGTGCCCTCCTCCATGCAGAAGGCACGCACGACTCTAGTCCAAACCCTTGTGATGGTCGACCGCCCATCCTTCATGGTCTTCATGAAAATGTCTAGATAATCATGGTGTTCTGGTAGAAATACTTTAACCTTTGCACGCCCACCAATCATGTAGATTGAGAGGTAATCTTGAGTAAACTGCTTTGGCAACCACTGCAAAGGAAAAAGATTCAGATATTGTCATCTAACACAACTCATTATGGGTAGTAAAAAGAAGGCTGCAGAGTTCTTACTTACCATCCTGCAGTTTGATGTTGTCTTGGATAAAGTGTAAACAAATAGTTTAATTGCCATCTTTGGACCCATTTTACTAACAATCTTTATTAGCTTCCTCACTTGATGCTGGTTCATCGATATCTCATTGCCCCATGCACAGAACGGGGCGAAGCACGGATCTTTACCAATGACATATGTACCTAAAAGCACCAAGTTAATATTAGAAGCTAAACAGCAATTGCACAATGATGTAGTACAACACTCTATTATACTACTCCCTTCGTTCCCAAATATTTGTGTTTCTAGCGATTTCAACAAGTGACTACATACAGAGCAAAATGAGTGAATCTACACTCTAAAATATGTCTATATACATCCATATGTGGTAGTCCATTTGAAATCTCTAAATAGACAAAAATTTAGGAACGGAGGAGTATCTTATAACATCCAGTATACTCACATATTAGATGAATTAACATCTTATATTATGGGCCGGAAGGAGTTTAGTGCATTCTTACAAATTATCGGCTGATTAACTACTGCTATATCCATGGGTTACAGTTAGTTTGAGCTAGTTCAGCCTCAAGTAGCCCTAAAGTATATCTAAACATGAGGGATAGTTTGAGCTAGTTGCATCTATGACCCACCCAAAAAATTATCCAACCCAAGAGGTGCTAATTGGAGCTAGTTCTCCTAGTGCATTTATTGTCAATCTAACCCTGCCATCCAAAAAACTCTTTGGATGGAGTTAGTTCAGGGTTAGTCATGAGCTAGAAATTAACTCTAACCTCTAGCTAAGTTGAGCATCCAAACAGGGCTGTGTTGTTATTGTTGCTGCTGCTCTTCTACGTATATCTTGGCATCATTAGAACATTAATGTAACACTCTTCCTTGTTGCAATCTAGCCTAGGATTGCATATTTAGACATTAAGTATAGTGCATGTTGCTATGTAGCCTCAGATATATTACATATGGCCCTAGTTAACCTAACGATAAATGGGTTGCAGATATATCCAGTTAAAAGTCCGATTCGCCCATTAGTCCCTTATCAGCCCCCGGCATATATGGTACCAGCTCCCGATATCCTGAACAGTGAGCAGATATAAGCCATGGGATGAAACTAACCTCGATGGAAAACAGCACTCGTTCCCAAATTTGTCCTGTGTAGGTACATCGAGAAGCATGTTAAGCACAATAGGCTAAACATCAACCAAAATTATCCATGGCAGACAAAATAAGCTCCAAAAGATAGCTTGAGTGTGCATGTTTAAGCACGCTTGTAAAGCAAAACAAGTGGAAAGGTGTGTCAACTGCAACAGGCCTAAGATTTAACAACAAGCAAACCAAGTCATTCAAACTGGTATTGTGCCGCTCTAAGTACACCGGTTATTGTTAAGAAAGGCATGTTAACTACAAGATGTAGCAACCAAATGTAGTCATTCATAGTGGTATTGTTGAAACTGGTACTGATGAAATTGAACTGCACAGTTCATACTTGCACATATAGAACATCACGTTGTGAATAACTGGAATAAATAAGGCATACTACAAACAACCAAAGATAGCATTTGAAACTGGACATATGCTAACTACAACCAACCGAACAATCAAAAAACTTTAAAAGAGGCATATGCTAGATATAACAGGCTTAACAGCAAGCAAATATATGCACTCCTATCGGTATGTTTAAAACTGGATTGATGAAATGTACTGCACAATAAATAATTGCACATATAGAGCATCACATTGTGAACAACTAAAATAAACAAGGCATACTGTAAACAACCAGATATAGCAATTAAAACAGGACACATTCTCACTACACTACAAAAGGGACTCGACAAAACAAATCATGGGTTTCCCCCTGTGAAGAGGCATGGCAAAACAAATCATGGGTTTCCTCCCTTGTCACAGATGGGCTCGTTCTCGTGGGAAGAGCATGAACCCTGGATGCGCTCCATGTTGTCGCAGATGGGCTCCTTCCCCTTGGAAGAGCAGGTATGTAGGGTGCCCTCCCTGATGTCCCAGATGGGCGCTTTCCCCTTGGAAGAGGAGATGGGCTCTTTCCCCTTGGAAGAGCCGGAGAGGGTGCCCTCCTCATGGTCGCTGTCGATGAGGTTTGACTAGAGAGCTGTGGATCCCAAGCCAGCATCGCAGAACGCGTCCTTCAGAAATGACAAAAGGGGCTCGATGGCGATGTAGGATGGCAAATTGTTGACAGTGAGCTAGAGGAGATCAGTGGCGGGGCCATGGATGATATCGACGGCGGTTGAACCCGAGGGGTTGGGGTGGGCCTCTTAACCTGTGACATAGCCTGCCTCAGGCCGTCGCTGTCGATGACCTCGATGTTGTAGCCGGTGGCCAAGACATGCCCGCATACTATAGCCTGCTGCTTGAGTGCCTGCCACCAGTAATGGTCGTCAGCTTCTTCGGCGACGTCGGGCGAAGAGACCGCGATACACCTCTTTTGGGCCACTCGCTCCTCGAGCTCCATGGGAAGCGTAGCCGGGCTTAGGCTGCGACGCTCTGGAGTGGGGGATGGGGATCTGTAGTAAAGGGGGCGTTGAGCAGGCATCATCTAAGAAACTCAGGGTGGCCTGGGTATGGAAATCGATGGGTAAGCTGCACGGGAAAACCAGCAGATGTTGACAATGGAGGCCTTGCAGCGACGGCGGCGGGGGGGCCTTGCTAGGGTTTCGAGTGAGGGAGTGTGTGTGTGTGTGTGTCTGTGTGTGTGTGTGGGCGCGCGCGCACGTAGCAGAGGAGGTTTTGGTGTGTGTTTGTGTGTGTGTGTCGAGGGGGCGGGGGTGTTTGAGGAAATGATGCAGGTATTGAAAATGTTACTAAGCAGGAGTGAAATGCTAGGGCTATTGAAAATTTTGATGATAGTGCATCGCACACGGTCCGGAGATAACAACAGTGTGTTATGAAATAGGAAAACCCTCGAGGCAGGTAGATATTTTCTAGGGATGCAGGCGCAATTGGTAATAAGAAACATCGCATATGGTCCGGAGATAACAACCGTGTGTTATGAAACAGGAAAACCCTCGAGGCGGGCATATTTTTTTGAGAGGGGGGCCTCATGGAGCCCAATGTACTGTGTGGATGTGTGCGTGATAGGGGCACCGTCGTGGCACACGGTTAGTTTGAGTGAACCGTGTGTGTTGCATCATCCAACTTGCCTAATGTTCATAAATTTGGTGCAAAATGACGTGGGAGAGGGTCTGAACATGAACGCACTTGCAT
The DNA here is from genome assembly GCF_018294505.1 of Triticum aestivum. Classification (NCBI taxonomy): domain Eukaryota; kingdom Viridiplantae; phylum Streptophyta; class Magnoliopsida; order Poales; family Poaceae; genus Triticum; species Triticum aestivum. The sequence continues at coordinate 282,942,081 of NC_057807.1, forward strand.
GTGGACCAAATTTATGTATGAAAAGGGCGGTTTGATTTTCAAATACCAAATGCAACTTCGATGTGGCACCTATCTCACAAAGCACACGGTATTGCTTGCCCCCCCCCCCTCGTGTAGGCACAAAGGGAATCCT
>NC_057807.1:282943004-282954679 GCF_018294505.1 Triticum aestivum
GAGGTTCACCTAGCAAAGTGCGAAGTAGCAACCCCCCACCCCACACACACATACACACTTTCAGTCGGCGGGCCAGAGAGGCATATCTCACCAAGATGGATCGTAAAACTGACCAAGAATAGTCCACCTTGGTCGTACAGCCTCTCTCTTGTTGTTGGTCAAAGTGATGGCCGTCCATGCGACCCCGGAGATGGGCTAGCTCGCCAATAATCACGCAAGTAGCTAGTCCCCGAAGACAACCAATGCATGCGTGTGGCCCAAACATACATATGGAGAGGTGTGTTTTTGAGTAACAATGGAACAACTTTGATGTGGCACCATGATTTCGAACTAGAAATCTCCACATTGAGTGAGGGTTAGGTTGACGATGAATATGTATGTTACACCACACTTCAAGCCAACAACGGGGATTCATGCATGCATGCGTGCTTAGTATATGCGCTCAAACTTAAGGTCTGAATCTCACCATAACCTATACTAAGATAACACGAACCAAATGAACAATCCGCCATGGTAACCTATATTTTTGTTGGTTAAGGTGATCATGGATGTCCATGTTGGCCCACAAATATATAGGCTTGTCGTCAATAACCAAGCGAGGGAGTGTACCGTTCGAAGGCAACCACTACATGCATATGTATGGGGGTGATGCATGCATGCATGTTTGAATACCATTTCAGAACATTGATGTGGCGCGTGTGTCAAAAATCATACACTAGCTCCCCACACAGAGTGAGATCAGTTCATGACGTGTCGTTGTACTAGCCACTTCGACTCGATGGGAGGGATTCATGCGTACACATGCATGTGTGTGTGCTCAAATTGTATCATGCATGTCATCCCACAGCATGACATATATATAGGGTGGGTCTATTCTGATAACACCCCTTAAGACTCTTATTTTAATAACACGCAGCTTATTCTGCTAACACCGAAACGAAAACACGTCACGAGCTCCACCGAACTGCAACTGAAGAAAACATCCCCGCAGCCCCACGTCTAACCTTATCCATCCCTCACCCTACAACCTTCTCGGGTCGAACCCACCCCCGTCTTCTCCCTCCCTCCCACCCCGAATCCTCGGCCAAATCCCGGCCACTTTCTTCTCCATGCACAGCCGCCGCAAGCTGCCCCGCCACCTTCCCCTCTGCGGTCGGCCGCCGCGAGCCAACGCCGCCCCGCCACCATCTTCTCCACGCGCGGCAGCGGCAAGCCCGCGCTGCCGCTCCACCTCTCACCCCGTAGAGCCGCACCACCTCTCACCCCGGCGCACCACCATCTACCTCCGCCGTCGTGCACTCAATCGGACCACTAGTCCTGCCGCGGTGCCCGGTGACGACCTGAGCGGAAGCACCCTCTCCACCTTCTCCTGCGTGGCGAACCCACCCTAGCCGCAGCCCCACCCTACCCTCTTCTCTGAATCTCGCCTAGGTGGTTGTGGCCGCTGCCGCCTTCCACCGCGCCCCCACGGTGAACCGCCTTCCTTCCCAGCGTTGGAGTTCCCCACGGCCCCGTTCGATCCCGGCAGTTTGTTCTCGAGCCATGCACCGGATCCGTTGATCCCGGCGGTTCCTTCCTCGAGCCACAAGTCGGATCAGACTGGTGAGAAGGAGCTAGCCATTGGATCCATTGATCTCAGGGGGCGTCCACGCGCATGCGTGCAGTTTAGTTCCCCCGATGATGTAGTCTGTCGTCACGCCGTGCTGCAGCTCCACATCGCTGCGTGTGCAGTGCACAATCGTTGCTGCTGCATCTCGGCAGCTCACCCCCGTGCATGGTCACCGCTGCCGTGCAGTTCGGCCAGAGCTGTAGCTCTCTCTCGTCACCTCATGCAGTTCGCGGTGAACAACAAAGACGATGGCAGCGAGGTAATGCCATCGACACTCACACCCACCATCGTTGCTAAACTTGTCGATTTGTTCCGTACTTCTTCTACTTTGAACACTGATACGAATGTCTAAAATTTTCTATGTGCAGATCGACGAGTGAAGGGGCATGCCAAGCAGGAATCAGGGAGAGGGGGTTTCTGGAACGTGGCAGTTGCTGCTCGTTTCTAATGCCACCGATCATTGATGGATGTTTTGTACTTCCCTCTCTTTCAGGCTGCTGCTATCACCACTCTCAAATGAAAAAGTTATGGTCCGCTGTTAGCTGATACTGATTTTTGTTTTGTTCTTTTGTGTAGAAAAAATCAAGTGGACTTCAGTTAGCTATTGTAGGAGAAGACAAAAAATGCAAGATTTAGATTGTAATTATTGAAGAAATCTGATGTAGTTCGTTTGTGTGATGACTTGTGATTCGCTATGTAAGAAGAAAATGGAAAACCCATGAGGAAGCCCTTCTTTTTTAAAGAGCACTTCACTTGTGATGATTTTGTTTAGAAAAGAGTTTCATTTCAAATTGTGTTACGGTTCATTTCCCTCGACTGTGCGGTTCTCTTATTCACACGTGCACAGCTCGCCAATGTGGAAACCCGAAATGAAAAATGGTAGAGAAACGGTAAAAAAATAATGTCGTTCACTTGACCATTTGATGAAGTGCGATTTTTCAAATGAAGCAGTGCGGTAGATTGTCTGCAAAGAAAAGAATATGTGTACACCTCTTAGAAGAAATTGCAGTGTGGTTTGCCCTCGAATGAAATCACTTTCTCGATGAAAAAAATATGAAAAAGGCAACAAAAAGTCATGAGGTTCACTTGAAGTTTACGTCCGACAGAAGGAAATAATGAAGTTTGTTTGACCGTCTCATGCAGTGCGGTTTTCAGACTGAAGCAGTGTGATCTATCGTTCATAAAAAATGACAACAAAAATCTCACAAAAGCTTATCCAAGAAAATTTACGCCCGACAAGAAAATCATGAAGTTCGTTTAACTCTCTGATGGAGTGCGGTTTTCTGTCCGGAACAGTGCATTCTTCTGTATTTCATAAAAAATGACAACAAAAACTCACAAAAAGCTCATCTGAGAAAATTTTACGCCCGACAAGACAAATCATGAAGTTCGCTTGACTGTCGGATGCAGTGCGATTTTCTGTCCAAAGTAGTGTGTTCTTCTGTCTGATGAAGTACACACGAAGATTTCGTTGTTGCAAAAAACAGAGTGATCACGTTTTGATAATTTTAAAACTGCTCTTAAACCGTAAGGAAATAGAGAGAGCAATCTACATAAAAAAGTTGCGTCTCGTCGATATCTTCCCAACGCCGTATCATTTGAATCATTTCGATCAGTGGTTTGTGAAAATTTCACGAAAAACGGCCGCTGCCACTCATCGTCAGCCACACCATTTTCAAAATTAACAAAAAACTACAAGGAATCTTGATACGTCTCCGTCGTATCTATAGTTTTTGATTGTTCCATGCCAATATTATTCAACTTTCATATACTTTTGGCAACTTTTTATACTATTTTTGGGACTAACATATTGATCTACTGCCCAGTGCCAGTTCATGTTTGTTGCATGTTTTATGTTTCGCAGAAACCCCATATCAAACGGAGTCCAAACGGGGTCAAAATGGATGGAGAATTATTTTGGAATATTTGTGATTTTTGGGAAGTAAAATCAACGCGAGACGGTGCCCGAGGTGGCCATGAGACAGGGGGCCACACCCACTCCAAGTGGTCGCGCCCCCCACCCTCGTGGGCCCCTTGTAAGGTGGTTGATACCCTTCTTTGGCCGCAAGAAAGCTAATTTTTGGAAAAAGATCTGGGTGAAGGATTCAATCCAATCGGAGTTACGGATCTCCAGATATAAAAGAAACGATGCCAGGGCAGAATCTGAGAACGCAGAAATAGAGAGAGACAGAGAGATAGATCCAATCTCGGAGGGGCTCTCGCCCCTCCCAAGCCATGGGAGACAAGGACCAGAGGGGAGACCCTTCTCCCATCTATGGAGAAGGTCAAGGAAGAAGAAGAAGAAGAAGGGGGGCTCTCTCCCCCTTGCTTTCGGTGGCACCAGAACGCCGCCGGGGGCCATCATCATCACCGCGATCTACACCAACACCTCCGCCATCTTCACCAACATCTCCATCACCTTCGCCCATCTATATTCAGCGGTCCACTCTCCCGCAACCCGCTGTACCCTCTACTTGAACATGGTGCTTTATGCTTCATATTATTATCCAATGATGTGTTGCCATCCTATGATGTCCGAGTAGATTTTTGTTGTCCTACCGATGATTGATGAATTGCTATGATAGGTTTGAGTTGCATGTTTTATTATTGGCGTTGTCCTATTGTGCCCTCTGTGTCGCGCAAGCGTGAGGTATTCCCGCTGTAGGGTTTGCAATATGTTCATGATTTGCTTATGGTGAGTGGCGTGAGTGACAGAAGCACAGACCCGAGTAAGTAGGTTGTTTGCGTATGGGATAAAGGGGACTTGATACTTTAATGCTATGGTTGGGTTTTACCTTAATGATCTTTAGTAGTTGCGGATGCTTGCTAGAGTTCCAATCATAAGTGCATATGATCCAAGAAGAGAAAGTATGTTAGCTTATGCCTCTCCCTCAAATAGAATTGCAATAGTGATTACCGGTCTAGTAACATAGTCAATTGCTTAGGGACAATTTCACAAACTCCTACCACCACTTTTCCGCACTCGCTATATTTACTTTATTGCTTCTTTATCTAAACAGCCCCTACTTTTTATTTACATGCTCTTTATTATCTTGCAAACCTATCCTATCACACCTACCAAGTCCTTCTAGTTTCATACTTGTTCTAGGTAAAGCAAACACTAAGTGTGCGTTGAGTCGTATCAGTGGTAGATAGGATTTGAGAGGTTATTTGTTCCACCTTTAGCTCCTCGTTGGGTTCGACACTCTTACTTATCGAACAAGGCTACAATTATCCCCTACACTTGTGGGTTATCAAGACCTTTTTTTGGCGCCGTTGCCGGGGAGTCATAGCGTGGGGTGAATATTCTCATGTGTGGTTGTTTGCTTTATCACTAAGTAATTTTTATTTTCTATTCTTAGTTGTTTTGTGTCTTTAGTTATGGGTAGGAAACGCAAAATACCAAAAAAAATTAGTTGTACCTACTGCACCAATGGTAGAAGAACCACTCAAAATCTATCACACTACTGAAGCTTTTTACTTGGACCATCTTCGATCCCTTTGTGCTCGTGCTGAAACCCCAACTAGCTTATTGAGGGCAAATCTTTAGATGAGCATGCTTGTTATGTGCGACACCGTATATCTGAAAAAGGGAAACTTTTACTGGATCAAATTCATCGTTTGCAATGCTATGCTTGGACTTTATGTGAAATATATGGTGTTACTTGTTGTTCTAAAAACCCTAAGAAACACCTTCCCTACCAATGTGAGTTTGATAATGGAATCGTATCTTCGTATGCTAAGGGTGTTTATAATTACTATGATGTTCAACAAATTGAAGAATTTGTTGCTTTTAAGGGTGCTTATTAAATTGCTTCTTCGATTGAAAAGTATGATGCTACTCTCTACAAATCTGAAATTTTTGCCACACTTGAATATTGTTATGATACTTATGCTTCAAATACCTATGTTAAACTATATATTGAGGACTCCTCCGCTGTCCAAGAAGAGAACAATATTTTGCAGGAGTCTATGGAAGAAGAAATTGATGAAATTGTGAGCTCATTGGATGAAGAAGATGATGAGGAGAGCGAAGAACAAAAGGAGGAAGAGCGGATTAGCTACCCGTGCCCACCTTCTAATGAGAGTAACTCTTCAACTCATACATTGTTTAATTTCCCTTCGTGCTTACCGAAGGATGATTGCTATCATGATTGCTGTGATCCCGTTGATTTTCTTGAATTGCCCCTTTTTGATGATGCTTGCTATGCTTGTGGCCAAGATGCCAATATGAATTATGCTTATGGAGATGAACTTGCTATAGTTCCTTATGTTAAACATGAAATTGTTGCTATTGCACCCACACATGATAGTCGTATTATCTTTTTGAATTCTCTCGAGTACACTATATCGGAGAAGTTTGTGCCTATTAAGGATTATATTGTTGGATTGCGTTTTACTACTACACATGATGATTTTGATAGATACAATATGCATGTGCTTGCTGCTCCTACTTGCAATTATTATGAGAGAGGAACTATATCTCCACCTCTTTATGTTTCCAATATGATAAAATTGCAAGAAGCTGCTTATACTATGCATTGGCCTTTACTATGTGTGCATGAATTGTTCTTTTATGACATGCCGATGCATAGGAAGAGAGTTAAACTCCGTTGTTGCATGATATATGTTACTTTGTGCTCACTACTAAATTACAAATCATTGTTAATTAAAATTGGCTTTGATATACCTTGGGACTCGGGTAGATCCATTACTTGAGCACTAAATGCCTAGCTTAATGGCTTTAAAGAAAGCGCTGCCAGGGAGACAACCTGGAAGTTTTAGAGACTCATTTATTTCTGTTCAGTGCTTTTATATAGTTTAAAAACAAAAAAATAAAGAGGGGATCCTAAAACTTTTCAAAAAGGAAAGCGAAAGTGAGAAAGACAAGCATTGTTGAAGTGGGAGAACTCCTTGAACTTTGTTCATACTCACGGAAACTATGTGAATCTTGATTACAGAAACTTTTCATCAAAAATAATTATCCCCTTGTACAATTCCATTGTATTATAAAAATAATGTGCCTAGGTTTGCCTTTAGGATGTTTACAATGCCTGTTGGTTTGTATGGTGCAGGACAGAAACATTGGCTGTAGTGCGAGATTTTACGTTTTTAACTGGAATGACAAACTGTTCTGATTTTTTTAGCACTGTCTTGCTGTACAATTTTTTTATTTTTCCTAATTTTTGTAGAATTTTTGGGGTATCATAAGTATGGTGAATGTTCAGATTGCTACAGGCTGTTCTGTTTTTGACAGATTCTGTTTTTGATGCATAGTTTGCTTGTTTTGATGAAACTATCAATTTATATCAGTGGATTAAGCCATGGAAAATATTACAGTAGACACAATGCAAAAAGAAAATATGAATTGGTTTGCAATAGTACTTAGAGTAGTGATTTGCTTTATTATACTAACGGATCTTACTGAGTTTTCTGTTGAAGTTTTGTGTGGATGAAGTGTATGATCGAGGAGGTCTCAATATGAGGAAAATGAAGAGAGGCAAGAGCTCAAGCTTGGGGATGCCCAAGGCACCCCAAGTAAATAATCAAGGAGACTGAAGCTTCTAAGCTTGGGTATGCCCCGGAAGGCATCCCCTCTTTCTTCAACAAGTATCGGTATGTTTTCGGATTCATTTCGTTCATGTGATATGTGCAAGTCTTGAAGCGTCTTTTGCATTTAGTTTTCACTTTTATTTTTATGCACCATGCAGGTATGAGTTAGTCCTTGGTTGATTTATAGAATGCTCATTTCACTTCACTTAAATCTTTTGAGTATGGCTTTATAGAATGCTTCATGTGCTTCACTTATATTATTTGAAGTTTGGATTGCCTGTTTCTCTTCACATAGAAAACCGCCATTTGTAGAATGCTCTTTTGCTTCACTTATAATAGTTAGAGCGTGGGCATATCTTATGTGGAAAGAATTAAACTCTCTTGCTTCACTTATGTCTATTTAGAGGGATGACAGGAATTGGTCGTTCACATGGTTAGTCATAAAATCCTACATAAAACTTGTGGATCACTGAATATGATATGTTTGATTCCTTGCAATAGTTTTGCGATACAGAGATGATAATATGTGCGAGGTACTAGTAGATGGTTGTGTTTCGTAAGGATGTTGGTGTTAAGGTTTGTGATTCCCGAAGCATGCACGTATGGTCTACTAACTATGTAACCAAATTGGCGCGCATTGTATTTTGATTGTTTATGTTTGCATGAAGGTCGGGGGCGCGCGATGGTTAACTCCTACCAACCTCCCCCCTAGGAGCATGCGTGTAGTACTTTGTTTCAAGGGCTAATAAATTTTTGCAATAAGTATGTGAGTTCTTTATGACTAATGTTGAGTCCATGGATTATACGCACTCTCACCCTTCCATCATTGCTAGCCTCTTCGGTACTGTGCATTGCCCTTTCTCACCTCGAGAGTTGGTGCAAACTTCACCGGTGCATCCAAATCCCGTGATACGATATGCTCTATCACACATAAGCCTCATTATATCTTCCTCAAAACAGCCACCATACCTACCTATTATGGCATTTCCATAGCCATTCCGAGATATATTGCCATGCAACTTCCATCATCGTCATATACATGACTTGAGCATTCGTTGTCATATTGCTTTGCATGATCGTAAGATAGCTAGCATGATGTTTTCATGGCTTGTCCGTTTTTTGATGTCATTGCTATGCTAGATCATTGCACATCCCGGTACACCGCCGGAGGCATTCATATAGAGTCATATCTTTGTTCTAGTATCGAGTTGTAATATTGAGTTGTAAGTAAATAAAAGTGTGATGATCATCATTATAGAGCATTGCCCCATAAAAAAATAAAAAAATAAAAAAATAAAAAAATGGAAGGCCAAAGAAGCCTAAATAAAAAAGGGGGCCAAAGAAGCCCGCCAAAAAAAGGAAAAAAATAAAAAGAAAAGGGGCAATGTTACTATCCTTTTACCACACTTGTGCTTCAGAGTAGCACCATGTTCTTCATATAGAGAGTCTCCTATATTGTCACTTTCATATACTAATGGGAATTTTCATTATAGAACTTGGCTTGTATATTCCAACGACGGGCTTCCTCAAAATGCCCTAGGTCTTCATGAGCAAGCAAGTTAGATGCACACCAACTTAGTTTTAGTTTGAGATTTCATACACTTATAGCTCTTAGTGCATCCGTTGTATGGCAATCCCTACTCCTCGCATTGACATCGATTGATGGGTATCTCGGTAGCCCATTGATTAGCCGCGTCGATGTGAGACTTTCTTCCTTTTTATCTTCTCCACATAACCTCCACCCATAGTACTATATATGTGGCTCACGCTCATGTATTGCGTGAAGCTTGAAAAAGTTTGAGAATACTAAAGTATGAATCAATTGCTTGGCTGACACCAGGATAGGCATGAGGGGTACCTTGTGTTAAGAAAATGGAGCATACAAGACTATATGATTTTCTAGGTATAACGTTCTGGAAGCATTGATATTTTGAAAGACATGATTGTTTGTTGGGATGCCCTAAGTATTATTGTTTTTATGTCAAATGATAGACTATTGCCTTGAATCACTCGTGTCTTAATATTCATGCCATGATTGGATATATGATCAAGATTATGCTAGGTAGCATTCCACATCAAAAATTATCTTTTTTATCATTTACCTACTCGAGGATGAGCAGGAATTAAGCTTGGGGATGCTGATACATCTCCGTCGTGTCTATAATTTTTGATTGTTCCATGCCAATATTATTCAACTTTCATATACTTTTGGCAACTTTTTATACTATTTTTGGGACTAACATATTGATCTAGTGCCCAGTGCCAGTTCCTGTCTGTTGCATCTTTTATGTTTCGCAGAAACCCCATATCAAACGGAGTGCAAACGGGATAAAAACGGATGGAGAATTTTTTTGGAATATTTGTGATTTTTGGAAAGTAAAATCAACGCGAGACGGTGCCCGAGGTGGCCACGAGACAGGGGCCCACGCCCACTCCAGGTGGGCGCGCCCCCCACCCTTGTGGGCCCCTTGTAAGGTGGTTGATGCCCTTCTTTGGCCGCAAGAAAGCTAATTTTTGGAAAAAGATCTGGGCGAAGGTTTTAATCCAATTGGAGTTACGGATCTCCGGATATAAAAGAAACGGTGCCAGGGCAGAATCTGAGAACGCAGAAATAGAGAGAGACAGAGAGATAGATCAAATATCGGAGGGGCTCTCACCCCTCCCAAGCCATGGGAGACAAGGACCAGAGGGGAAACCCTTCTCCCAAATAGTGAGAAGGTCAAGGAAGAAGAAGAAGAAGAAGGGGGGCTCTCTCCCCCTTGCTTCCGGTGGCGCCGGAACGCCGCTGGGGGCCATCATCATCACCGCGATCTACAGCAACGCCTTCGCCATCTTCACCAACATCCCCATCACCTTCCCCCATCTATATTCAGCGTTCCACTCTCCTGCAACCCGATGTACCCTCTACTTGAACATGGTTCTTTATGCTTCATATTATTATCCAATGATGTGTTGCCATCCTATGATGTCTGAGTAGATTTTCGTTGTCCTACCGGTGATTGATGAATTGCTATGATTGGTTTGAGTTGCATGTTTTATTATTGGTGTTGTCCTATTATGCCCTCCGTGTCGCGCAAGCGTGAGGGTTGCCCGTTGTAGGGTTTGCAATATGTTCAAGATTTGCTTATGGCGAGTGGCGTGAGTGATAGAAGCACAGCCCCGAGTAAGTAGGTTGTTTGCGTATGGGATAAAGGGGATTTGATACTTTAATGCTATGGTTGGGTTTTACCTTACTGATCTTTAGTAGTTGCGGATGCTTGCTAGAGTTCCAATCATAAGTGCATATGATCCAAGAAGAGAAAGTATGTTAGCTTATGCCTCTCCCTCAAATAGAATTGCAATAGTGATCACCGGTCTAGTAACATAGTCAATTGCTTAGGGACAATTTCACAAACTCCTACCACCACTTTTCCACATTCGCTATATTTACTTTGTTGCTTCTTTATCTAAACAACCCCTACTTTTTATTTACGTGCTCTTTATTATCTTGCAAACCTATCCTATCGCACCTACAAAGTCCTTCTATTTTCATACTTGTTCTAGGTAAAGTAAAACACTAAGCGTGCGTAGATTCGTATCAGTGATAGATAGGACTTGAGAGGGTATTTGTTCTACCTTTAGCTCCTCGTTGGGTTCGACACTCTTATTTGTCGAAAGAGCCTACAATTATCCCCTACACTTGTGGGTTATCAAATCTCAAAAACATTTCTACATATGAAAGTTGCGCCTTGTCCATAAATTTCAAATGAAATATTACATGCCTCGTTTCGATAAACAGTTTAAAAACTAGAGCGAGAACAGTACCGAAAATTACAAAAATTTCAAAAAAACGTAATTCCGCGATTTAGTAAATTTGAAACTGCTATTAAGCCGTAACAAATTAGAGATATCTTTCCAACGGCGTATCGTTTGCCTTATTCCGATGAGCAGTTTAGAAAAAATCACGAAAATAAGCTCGCAGCCACTCGTCATCCGCCGCACCGTTTTTGAAACTGCTCTTAAACCGTGAGGAATCTTGAAAAATGTTCAACATGGAGAAGTTGCGCCTAATCCATAGCTTTTCAACGGTGTATTATACGCCTTGTTCCGGTAAACAGTTAAAAAATTAGAGCGAAAACAGTACTAGAAAAACACTGCGTGCAGTTTTTCCCAACACGAAGTTCACTAGTCTGTATTAAAGTGCTCTTGCTATAGAAACTGCAGTGCTCTCGCATTGAGCGTGCAGTACGGAAGTGTAATCAGAATAACTATTCTGCTGATATTAGAAGAATAGACTGGCTAATTTACGTAATATAAAATATTGATTTACATAAAAAAACATAGTGTAAAATGTACATAAATGTATTTTTTCTGGTATTCTGACCTTTTTTTATTCCAAATTTTATACAATAAATCAATATGACTGTAACTATTTATATTTGAAACATAATTTATTTATGAAATGATCGTAAGATTACCTCGGGTGAAGAATAACTTTTTCTGCACCTTGGGTGATTAATAATAACACTATAAA
>NC_057807.1:282954941-282960391 GCF_018294505.1 Triticum aestivum
CCGTTGGATGACATTAAGATGTGTGCACATGTAATTAGTATTAGCATTAATTGATAATTAGTATTAGGAAAGAATTATTGCTAATTATTGCTTGATATGAGCACTTAATACCAACCCAAATTAAGCCCATGCATGTCTCATACCTCACATAGCCGGGTATTTTTTGCGTATCATGGAGGTCGTATTTGTTTTGTGTGCTCAACCTTTTTTTTCACCGAGTATCTAATACCTCGGATAAATCACTGGGTATATACATACATAACCCAAAATATCTTAGATATGTTTTTGTAGTTTATACATAGCCATATTTTACTTTAGATACATACGCCAATTGATTATGTAAAATATTTCCAAGCTTTTTTGCTCAGCCGAGTATTCAAGTATACAGACACCTTGGGTATTTCCACTTGAAGTATATTATTGGATGTATAATATTTTCCTACATTTTTTCACATAGCTGGGTATATACATCGATCAGGTATGTACAATCATTTCCTACCCTTTTTCATATAGGTGGTTATATACGTCGCAGTTATATATGTCGACCGGCTATTACAATATTTTCGTCAATAGGTATTTTATTCATCACCTAGGGTCCAGAATACGTTATTCTTCACCCGAGTTAATCTTACAATCATTTCATAAATAAATTATGTTTTAAATACAAATAGTTACAGTCATATTAATTCACTGCGTGAAATTTGGCATAAAAATATGTCAGAAGATCAGAAAAATTACATTTTATGTACACTTTACACTATGTTTTTACGTTCGAAATTTTTGTAACATAAAATATTTTTTACAGCGATTATATATTTTCTTACGTTCTCCTTTTATGTCTGAAATAAGACAAAATTTACGGAACATAAAATTATGGTGCATTCATGTTAAAATAGAGGGGGGTGAAGATTAACTATTCCTCACCAAGAATGACGAATAGCGCGACCATATATATATATATATATATATATATATATATATAGGGCTATTCTGTTACACGTAACAGAATATTATTCTGTTACCTTTTTTGAACTGATGATTTCACTTGTGTTTAACAGATCGTATTCTTTAGTTCAAAAACTTTTTGTAATTTTTTTGTCGGAACGGGGCGTGTAATATATCGTTGGAAAGCTCTTGACAACCATATTTCAAGTATATTGAACGTTTTTGCAAAATCATTATGGTTTAAGAGCAGTTTTGAAAAAACGTTTTTTTCAAAACCGAAAACGTGAATCGTATTTTGGACTCAATTTTCAAATGGTTTGTCAGAATTGAGCAAATAAGATGGCGTTGGAAAGCTGATGAAAATCTGCATCTTCCATATATGTATTGTTTTTTCTAATTATATATGATTTAAAAGTAATTTGAAAAATGGTAAAATTCTGATCGAAACATATTTTCGCAATTTTTTGCAAACGGTTTGTCGGATTGATGCAAATAATACGGCGTTGGAAAGATATGGAAAATGCACAACTTTTTCGTGTAGAAATGTTTTTCTAATTCCTTACGATTTAAAAACGAATTCAAATACGGTCAAATTTGATTTTGAACAAGATTTTTTTAAAAAGTTTGTCGAAATGGGGCAAATAATATACCGTTGGATAGCTATCGAAAATGCGAAACTTAGTCATGTTGAATGTTTTCTCAAATTCGCAACCGTTGAAGAGTAATTTGGATTACGGTGAGACTCATCGTGCTGTTTTTCTGTCAGAAAAAACATAGTACTTGTACTGATCTACGTGTGCGTTTGTACTGATGCATTTTTCAGAGAGTAATTTTGAGAGGTGCCAAAAAAATAGTACTTGAACTCATGTGCGCATTGGTTTGTACTAAGTGTGTTTTCACTAATTAGACTTTGCGTATTTTGGGTATTATTTTTGCTCGTGAGTTTTCAAAGGTTTATTGTATCATCGCCCCTGTACTTGCATGGTTTATATCATCAAACTGAATAATATTTTTTTCAAAAATAAAATGTTTCTTATTCTTTTTTTGAACTAAACATTTTTTTACAATGATGTTCTGGACTTCTCTTATTTTACGACTTGTACTTTTCTTTTTTGAATTGCATGGGGTTTCTTTTTGCTTGAACTTTTACAAGTTGAATTTCTGTCATTTCTTTTATTCCAAACGGACCACCATTTTTTACTTGTACTGATCAATATTTTTAATTCAACCATTTTTTCTTTATAGAACGGATGAATATATGTTTGGGAAAAAGAGTACTTGAACGGATGTATGTATGGTTTTGTACTGAGCGTGTTTTCACATAATAGACTTACTCTGTATTTTCGGTATAAATTTCCAATTTTCTTTTGAAGTCAACATTGTTTTGCGACGATATTCTGGACTCTATCATTTTACCACTTGAACTTTTACCATTTTTTGAATTTGGATGGTTTTTTTGTTTCAGCTCTTTTTCAAACTTATCTGGGACATCATGTTGAACTTTTTTCTGTACTTATATGCTAGTTATAGTAGAACATTTTCCATACATTTTTTGTCAATTTGTGAACATCAACCAAAATAGGTTGGAGAGAGCAGTCAATACAAAACCATACATATATCGAAGAAGCAACACAGTATATCCTGATACAAAGTTGAGCGGATGCTCTAGGATTTTTAGAACTGGTGAGGAAAACACATTTAGAATCAACTCGGTTTTTTAAAGAATTATAAACTCTAATAAGAAATTTTATGTTATCATCGTCCTTGAACTTGTATGGTTTATATCGTTGAACTGAATGATATTTTTCCAAAAATATGTTTTGTGTGTTTATTTTTTTAACTCTTCTTTTGCAATGGTGTCTTGTACTTCTCTCGTTTTGCAACTTGAACTTTTAACATATGAGTGAGTTTTTTGAATTTCCTGGATTTTTGCATTCAATCGTTGTTGAAACATCGGACATGTCATTATCTGCACTTCACACTTCCGCATTTCTATTTATTAGAAACGGTTTTCTCTTTCTTGTTTTAAATTCAAGCTGACAATTGTTTCTTGTTCGAACTGGTCATTTATTTTTTAATTCAAATTGATCATTGTTTTTAATTCAGAATTTTTTTAATTCAGAATTTTTTAATTCGAACTAATCATTGTTTTTAATTTGATCTGATCATTGTTTTTAATGCAAAAACCAATTTTTTAATTCAAAGTAATCATTATCTTTAAGATTGCAAATTATAAGGTAGACTTCTCTAACCTTTTGGCTAGTGAACTTATACAAAAAAAGGGCTACTCTTGCTGATACAACAGATTCAACAGAACTTATACAAAAAAAGGGCTTCTCTTTCTTGTTTTATCTTCTATCTATCATAAGAACTGATACAACAGATTCATTTAAATTGTTGCTCACAAAAAAAGGGCTACTCTTGCTTTACTTAGTGTTACGAAAAGTACTACAAAGATTACTATAAGATTTGTGAACTCAAGGCCGTACATAAGTTGTACTGATCCACATGGGAAGATTTGCTATGTACAGCTTATGGAATCATACAAGATACAATTTTTTTCATCTTTTTTAAGCCATAACTACACATCAGCAAGTCTAGCAGTGCCACCTCTCGACATATTCTCCTTTGCGCTAGTTACCAGTCTTGTTCCTTGGCGAAGCCTCAATTCCTATAAGATCAAAAGGGCAGGCATGAGAGAAAGATAAATGGAACACTACTTGTGCAGTCTGATACTTTTTTGGCATCCTGTAGTGGTTATAGTCCTTTAGTTACAACATTTCGATAAAAAAATCGTGTGTTTTGCTACAGATTACATTACTTGAGAATTTTTGTCTGTTTTCAACTTTAGGTCACGGAGAACCAGTAAGTTCTACTACTGGTGTAGAACCATTTCAAGTAGGGAGTTATGTTCTTGCGCCTACATATTACAATATTGATTTCTTACTCTAGATTCTAGTATCAGAATCCAATGATGAACAAGGCTTTATATACTACAGTGCATTTCAGACTTCTTTGAAGTTTTATTCAGAATGTCCTAGGTCAAGGCTCTGGGCAAAAATGTAGTTTCAGACTGAGCTTTTTTTATATATAAAGGTATGAAAGGCATAGTATTTAGACGAGAAGAATGGGGAGAAACCTGCATGTGACATACATAACAAAATGTTCAGAACTAGTATCGCAACATAATAATATGTGAGTACAAGTGTGCAACACAACAACGCAATTGTACAAGTGATACCAGGACACAAGTTATCTACATTCCTTTGATTACACTACTCTGACTAGAATTTAGTAACTAACACTAGACTCCTATCAAGATAACCTATTAAGATTAGAATGAATAGGAAACTCAAGCGTACTCTCAGTTCAGAGAAGTGCAAGCATTCGGTACAGCTAGACTCAACCTAAAACAATGACTAGCTCCGCACGAAATGAAAAATTATCGAATTGACAAGCTCCACACGAACTGAAAAACTGTCAAACTGAAGAGCTCTAGATCAATATTTATGTGGTGAGAATCTTCTTTACCTATACTTGAACTTGTCCTAAATGCATTACATGAAAAGGGAAAGGGAGAGGAGTCACCAAACCTGACAAAACTTCAAATGGATTTAGCAGTGGAGCATTTGCTGAGTAGGTAATGGAGTTGGCTGGAGCATTGATGCAAACCTGAACGTACGGGACAAGGGCCTCTATCCTTCTGTGCAGGCAAGTCTGAACTGATACAAACTTCTTTTTGCCTAGCTACTAATTTTTTTTATATAGCCAGCTATATTTTTTAACACACACATTGAACCGTTTCTGGGGTTCTTAACGAGTTGATAATAGAAAACATGTTGAACTGAACTTTGGGCTTCCAAAAACTACCAAATGTTTTTGGGTTCATTTATGTACCTTTTTGTTATCTTTTTCTCAACTCCAAAGCCACAATTATAATCACAATACACACATGTACTACAGAATTAGCCAAAACAACTAATTTAATCCAGAAACAGTTTCTGAACTTGGTTTGAGCTTCGTTTCTTCAGATTCTTGAACTTTTGCAGAAGGTATGCCTGAACTTGCGTGAATGACAAAAATGACACATAGTTTGTTCTGATTTTTTATAAGATGAATTGAAAACATAAAATGGAGTACCTCCATGGAGTATCTCGACGAATTGGAGCTTGTGCGTAACAGGAGGAGGAGGAGCAACTGATGGAGCATCTCAAAGACGGCGCCGCGCCTCCACCATGATGGTGCAGCCAGAGTTGCGGCATCCAGGGGGCGCTCGACGACGCGCTGGGTGAGGGGGCCAGTGGTGGCACGCTAGGGTAGATGGGGCAGTCCGCAGCTCGCATGGGGAGGGGCCGATCGGCGGCGCGCTGGGGGAGGGAGCCGGGCGGCGGCGGCGCACTGGAGGAGGGAGCAGGGCGGCGGCGTCGCGCTCGGGGAGGGAGCCGGGCGGCGGAGGCGCGACGGGGAGGGAGCCGGGCGGCGGCGGCGCGACGGGGAGGGAGCCG
>NC_057807.1:282960921-282974911 GCF_018294505.1 Triticum aestivum
CCGGGAAGTATGGGGTTTGCTTTTTCGTAGTTTTGCAGATCGGGTCCAATCACTCCTATATAGGGCCAGGGTAACAGAATATTATTCTGTTACAGGTAACAGAATAGCCCTGTCCTATATATATATATATATATATATATCGTACAAGCAAAAATAATAATCCTCTCCTAAGTCAAATTAACCTCTCTTGTTGTCAGGAAAGGAGTAGTGATGGACCAAGCGAGCCCACAGATGGAAAGCAACAATATCACTGATAACCGCTTAAGTGGGTGCGAGAGGACAACCACCACTGCTTTGCATGTGGGCCAAACATATATATGTTGAATACCCAAAATGCACAACTTTGATGTGCCATATGCCTCAAAAACCGTAAAGCATGCACCCACACAGAGCGAGGTTCATGAAGCGTACTACATATGATGGTCCCCTTCCCACCTCTTCACCGCATACTATATGCTCCTGCTGTAATATGTACAACCCAAAAGAATCCTCATCGATGGTGAAATTAATTAACCTCTCCCGATGTAGGTCAAAGTGATGCATGCATGCATCGACGATGGCCTCGTGGGCCCACAGATGGAAGCATCACACATGAATGTCCTAGCTAGGATAACCACCGCGTGCATGCATGTGGCCCAAAAAGGTGTTGTGTGATGTTTGAATATCCAATTTCATAATTTTGATGTGGCACGTGCCTCCGAAACCAAAAAGTCCTGACACAGAGTGAGGTGTACTAGTTCACGGACGCGTACGTATAGTATATATGCTAATTCCCTCCCACCTCTTCAACGCGTACTATATACCACCATAACACAAACAAAAAAGATTCTACCTTGCTGGTCAAATTAACCTCACTGCTGGCTGTTCATCAAAGTGATGAACGACAACCTCGCATGCCCACAGAAAGCGTCACACGCAAGTATTGAGTGTCATGTAGGATAACCATCGACTACATGTGGCCAAAACATGTATGTATGAAAGGGTTGTGTAATGTTTTAAATAACGATTTCACGACTTTGATGTGGCACCGGCCTGCCTAACAAAATGGCCAACCCACACGGTGGCTCACAACTCATAGTTTACTGCGAGCCACCCGCCACCCCCAGACACACACACCCACACACACACCGCGAATCCACCGCAACTACGATGCATGTTAAATTAATTATCCCGCGGTGAACATATGTTACCAAAGGAGGGACGTTTTAATTTCGAAAAAAATCATAGAGATCATTATGACGTTTTAGTACATTAATTGGTTGATTTTCTACGGGTATAATGTGCAAAAATCAAATTTAAGCTACATGCACACATGACAGTGCACCTAAATGGATTGCAAAAACACATGTGTCTCACTGGGTGCATGTTTACTTCCCATGCAACAAATTTCAAATATTGAGAATCTTGATTTTTAAATTCTAGTAAATCCAAAACTTATTTGAAGTTCATGAAACTTATCGTGTTGTCATATGGACACCAATACAAAGTGGCGTTGTACTTTTTTCTCAAATTTGAGACCAGTTTTGATGTAATCTTTATCTAATTACAAACGGGAGATTATTAATAATTGGGAACCAATATCCCAAACGGATTATTTATTCAAACTGTGAGTGTTAGACCAACAGTGGATACGTGCCATGCTTCGGTTAAGCAATAAATCGACATCATTAATCATCCAAATAGAAAAACAATATATGTGTCGCCGCGTGACCCGTGTGTCGTGCGAGCAGGCATGAGTTGATGGGACGCATGCGAGCAGTCCGCCGCGCAGGCAGACGAGGAGGCGTGCGTGCAGGTGTGTGAATTGACGGAGGTTTGCTCACTGCACAGTGTCATCGGGAGGCGTGCGAGTAGCTGTATGAAACTTTGGTAGGCATGCTAGCAGTCCGGTGCGCAGGCTCACCGGGAGGCGAGCCACCAGTTTGACTGCCACCTGCCTCTCTCCCACAACTCCCGCAACTCCATATTAATGGTGTGCCCAAGTGGCCACACCCCCCATCCTTGCCACACAAACACACACAATCCTCTCTCACCGCTTGCATCCTCGATGCCGCTCTCAGTCCTCAAAGCCGTCAGTGTATGAGTATGCCGCCGAAGCGCCCCATCGGAGGGAGTGGCAACGCCGGGCTGCTAAAGCACCAGAGCTCGGCGTGGAGATGGAGACAGAGGTTGCCGTCATCGCCAGCGAGTTATCGCTGCACCTCGAGCTTACACAACCGGAGGCGGAGTTCCGCACCGACTCTGGTGACGACCCCGGCGACGACTCCAACGACCACTCCGGCGACGATGGACAGCTGGTTAGTCATCTATACCCATTTATGTGTCCAATAGATCATAGGGTTTCTCTGGTTACTCCTGCGTCCCCCTTTTTGGAATAGAATTCCTATGATTATGTTCTCCCAATCCATTGAATCCGAGTAAGTTTCGTTAGATCCGTGTAGTGTGTTGATTGTTTGAATGGTACAAGTGATAAGTGATTAGTTGTTTCATCTCTGCAAATGATTTCTGCTAGTAATCTGACTAGGGTTAGTGTTCGTGCTAATAATTCCTAGCCAGGACTTGACAATTGATTTTGAATGACCTACATATGTTTGTGCCATTATTTTCTTCAAGATTGGTCTGTACATAGATGACTGTGCTTAAAAATCGTACCACAATATCTGGATATGTATAAATAAATAGCCATAAATTCCTAATCCTACTTCACGGCATGTAATCAGTGATTTGATGCCAAATTTGTTTTACTATTTGTATAGGTGCTGTCTGACGATGTGGACAGCGAGGATGAAGATGCCCTGAGGAGGTAGAAGAGGCGAATCCAGAGGGAGCTTTATGCGGGAATGCATAACAGGCGTATTAGTACCTGGAATGGCGGCTTTCGATGCCCATTTTGCAACCATAGGCTTCATGATGCGTATCAAAGTGTTCCGGTGCCTACAAGAGGACGGGCCGTTGGCTCCTTCAAGCAGAAGTATTCTCGCAGGGTGGCGCACGGCGCATACACCGAGTACTTGGAGAAGCTTCAGGATTGTGCCGGCATGTGAGGTGAGATGTGGGATGGATCGAACTATGTATGCTTGAGTATGCTTAATGATTGTTGAACTATGTACTTATGGTTGAACTATGCTTATGTACGTGTACAATCCATCCCATAGTTCGACCCTGCAAAGCCCACAAAGCCCACCGCATTTCGCCACTTCAGCTTGCCGCCGCCTATCGCCATCAACTTTCTCGACACAGCTAACGGTCGACCCAGCTCCACTCAGTTGGGGAATCTGCCATACTGTGGGTTCTCTCTCATGGACGACAAGGTAACTAATTTAATGAGATATTATCTCATCTCTTATCCTAGTCCATCTGCCTCCTTTAATCACCACCCGGCGGAAATCACCGTGAATTCATTTTTATTCAAGCTGATTTGAGGGTTTTCTTTCATTCATAGAATGTACAGTGCTCCGACACATCAGGACTTTGTGACCTCCGCAAGAGATTCCATCTCACCGTACCAGATCGCTTGAGGACGCCCGTCGTATGTTCAGTCTCACCCTAAATCGGTTGGGATGGCCTACTTTCCTGAACATATTCTAAATATTGCTAGATGTGGATAAAAGGTGCCACATGCACCATATACGTCAAAGGGGATTCCCCCCCCTCTTCTTTCTATGTTAGGCAAATTAATGATGTATTGTTCTTTCAGTTACTCTCATATTTCCATGGCATCATGTTTACTCTATCTGTTTAATTATAGATTTTTGTCCTTCGATTTCAACTGCTGTACAATTCTTTCAATTTGGGCTCATATTTGCATGTTACAATATTTCCTTTAGCAATCCTACCATTTTCTGCAGCGCATCCCTTGTTATGCAACAAATTATGCATTGCACAATTTTTCCCTTTACATACATCAAGGTTGCACGGTTGTCATACTGCACACAAACCATGGATTTACAATCATTGCTAGTGGTGACCCCTATTTTTGCGCTGGATTTTGGAAATAAATTTCTAAGTTTTATGTACTAAAAGCTGGCACTAAAATTGCACTCCACATAAAAGGGCCTGGTCATGAGATATATGCTCACTTCCCGAAAAAAATCATCCGTCCAGACTTTGTTCAAAGTATGTTTTCTTTTCAACTATCTGCATGTTGACTTACCCAGCAATGTCAAATGAATTGTGTAGTATTTAAGCAACCAATGGTTATTCCCTTGTGTGACTCTATTCCTACCTAATAATTTCTTGTTACCAATATACTTTTCTATTGCCCTGTTTTAACTAAATATTCCCTGCACTCCCATTTCTATCAGAAAGCACCGCTGACAAGGAGACTCCGGAGGTGGAGAACGAGGCAGCCAACAAGCGGAGGCGGGGCGAGCTAGATCCGCAAGTGACTCCAGCAGGCATAGACTTCATCAGCAGCCTCCCCGATGATTGAAAATCATCATCTCCCTCCTCCTAATCAAATATGGGGCGTGGACAACCGTCCTTTCCCGGCTGTGGAGCCCCCTATGGAACTCTAGCCCTCTCGACCTCATCGACACCCACAAGATCTACCATGGCTATAGCAAAAGCTTAGATGAGTTCTCCAATATCCTCGGCAGTCACCTTGGCCCAAATAGAGGCCTTAGAATGGGCAAGTTCTGTTCCAACGGCAAGGACCGAACCAAGCTTGATGACTAGTTCTGATCCCCCGCCCGAGATCAGATCGAGGAGCTCACTTATGATGATGGGCATATGCGGTCGCTGCCAACATCCGCATTCCGCCTCGCGCCCACGCTGCGTGTCACCAAGTTCATGAACTGCCATTCGCCCCCTAATGACGCGCCCGCTCTTATTCTACCATGACTGAAGCACCTTGAGCTTGTCACCGTCTGCCTCTCAAACGGTGACATGGAGCGCCTGCTCCGTGGCTGTACTACACTCGAGTACCTTCGTCTTCAAGCGATCAATGGGTTGAGTACCTTCCACATCACCTCCATGACTCTCCGGACTATTTGTGTGTGTTGTTGGTGGGGCAGGAAGACATCACAAGATGTGTACCACGGTATGGTTACTGAGGGCACACCTGCACTTGAAAGTTTACTTGTAGTTTATCAAGAAGGTCCAACAAGAATCAATGTCATTTCTGCGCCAAAATTGACAGTGGTGGGCTACTCGTCTGACAAATACTCCGAACTTGTTATTGGATCCACACCCGTTCAGGTACAACAGCCGCCTTCTACATCTCCTTCTACAAATTAAAGTTATTTCTAGTTTTGAAGATGTTTGTTTGTCTCTCATTCAGAAAATGATTCCGACAAGCTTGACCGTAAAATTGCGCACAATGAATGTCTTGGCACTAGAATCTGTCGGATTACGGGTTCAGGCAAAACCCTTGAGGTTCGAACTCTGGGGTGCGCACAAAGATCTCTCTCCCCCTAGCTCACACTCTCGCAACGATCTCAAGGCCTAGCCTGCCAAACCCTCGGAACAAGAGACATAGGAGTTTATACTGGTTTGGGCCACCGTTGTGGTGTAATACCCTACTCCAGTGTGGTGTGGTGGATTGCCTTGTAGGCTGAGGAAGAACAAGTACACGGTAAGAACAGCCTCCTGAGGAGAGGTGTTCTTGGGCTCGGTGAGCTGGTGAGGGTGAGGGTGATCTGAATGATCCGGCCCTCTCTATGGTGGTGGCCAGTCCTATTTATAGAGGCCCTGGTCCTCTTCCCAAATGATTAGGCGGGAAGGGATCCCACAACGGCCAATTTGAAGGGGGACAACTAGTATAAGCTATCATGACAAAAGGTGGTCTTCGCCTGCCAAAGGCTCTGGTGGTGACGCCGTCGTGGGCTCCGCGATGGCCTTCGCCCTGCCGTCCTGCTAGCCTTGGTCTTGTTGCATCGATATGGAAACCTTTACCTGATGCCTCGGAACTCCTCGCCTGCACCTGCCCCTTTAGCACCAAAGAGGCAACCGGTACTCTACGCCCGCTGGCACCTGCCTGGCCTTGGTTGTCATGGCTCACGTCACAGAAACCTCACGAGGTGCCCCTTGCCTTGATCTCTCCGCTCCTCACGAGCCAGCCAAGTGAGGCTGCCCCTGAGGAGGTCTTGCATCATCCCCCTCGTGAGGCTTGGCCCCTCGCGAGGGTCTTGAGTTTTTGCTGGTGAAGATGGACCGTACCAGGCCATTTAGTGTTGCCACACCGTGTGCCGCAGGGAGGCTAGTATGGGGACCCCCATTCCCAGAACGTCAACAGCAGCCCTCGGGCCCAAGGCGCGCTCGGACTTGGCTTCAACGCGAAGCCAAGGGGCAAGTGCAGAGCACCATGGGCCCCAAACGCCTGCAGCCTTGATTGACACATGGTGATTGACGGGACGTGAGCATCCCCACTTCCCCACGCAGCCTTGATATCCGCCTGGCTAGGCGGCCACCACGACCTACACAGTTACTCCTTCATTGATGGTGACGCACCCCCCAACTCTTTCGCCTTCCCGAAACAGCAGCTTCCTCTTCCGAGCTGACCTTGGCTTCGCCCTCTCCATTGCCATGGCGCCGAGCCGAACGAAGAAGGGGAAGAAGAAGGCCGAGTCCTTAGCCGAACCACCTCCGGCCCTTGGGCCAGCCATTGAGCGGTCGGTGGTGCTCAACTAGGAGGCCATGGACAAGGTCCACCCATCGCTCACCGCTGACTTCAACGAATGGGGGAAGACGGTGGCCTATCCTGTATCCCGCGTCTTTGTTGACAGGACAACCACTGAGGTCCACATCCTCCTTGACGCCTTATGGGCCAGCCTGATTCTCCCTTTCTCCACCTTCTTCGACGCCGTGCTTTCCCATTACCAGATCCATATGCTACACCTAGATCCACAATCCATCGTCCTTCTTGATATCTTTGCTTTTGTCTGCGAGGCCATGGTAGGCATTGCTCCTTCCGTGGCCCTATTTTGCCATTTCTTCTCGTTACACCTGACCAACCCTTGGCAACGCTCGGGATGCTTGAGCTTCCAGGCCGTGGCTACGGCGGCCGGCTCGGGGATTGACTTCGAGCTCCCACTGCCTGTGAGCGGGTTCCGGAAGTGGTGGGTGTTCATGGACGTTGGCGTGCGCAGCCCCTACTCCCACTTCGGTCGGCGCCCACCGTTCCCAGCTCTGGCTGGGGCCACGAGAAGCTTGCTGATCCGCGTCTTGCCCATGTCTGGCGCCAGTTGAAGAGGCTGAAGGATCTCGGTGTGAGTGCACCCCTGGTGGTGAAGGAGTTCATCCGGCACCGCATCGCTCTGCTCCAGCGCCATTCTCGACCAATGTGGACCCTGTCCGGTGGCAAGGACCGCATGAGGATTCACGTGCCCGGGCTTCCTCTTAAGGCGCAACAAACTGTGCTTGAGCTCCTGACGAGCGACCCGTCACCAGCCAACGTGCCGGAGGAGGGCTGTTTCTTGTACTGCTGCTCGAACAAGGTGGAGTTCACAAGGTAGATGCCCCCTTTCGATGAATGGGGACTATGTCCGGCTGGCTTTGAAGGGCCTCGTGAGAGCTCTGTCTTTGTGGTGCCCTTGCTTGATGCCGACGCGGTAGTCGCCCCTGATGTGGGCGCAGGGGGGCGATTGTTGTCGAATGCAGGCGGCACAGCCGCTGAGGAGTTGGCATCGCTCGAGGCTCCTGAGGCACTATCTCCTAGGGCCCGGGAGAGTCGCCCTGAGGAAGTGGCTGAGGGGTTGGTGTAGCCCGATGCTCCTGAGGCTAGAGCCCTCGAGGCCCCAGCGAGCCTCTACGAGGCGGAGGCTAGGAACCCCGCATGGCCCGGCGTCCCCGAGGTCGCCTCCTTGGGACCCCTCCAGTCGCACCTGGCGCCAGTGACCGCACCCAGAGCTTTGGTCATCTTCGACTGAACTTTGACGCGCTCTGCAAGAGGAAGGGGTCTCCAAGATGCAGCGGCAATGCCTTCCGTCCATTGAAGGAGAGGAAGTACCTTGTCTTTGTAATTTTTGGAGTGTCGCTTCCCCTCCTAACCGTGGTTTCTCGGGGCCCCTTCTGCTAAGGCGAAGAAATCTTCCGGAAGGTAACCTCCTCCTACCTCGAGTCCTATGCTGACCCTGAGCGCTTCGAGCCAGCCTGCCATGCTTAGCGCACGGCTGGTCGGAGAGGTGGACGTGCTGGCCTGGCGCTTTGACTCCACGTTCTTGCCGTCCCTCCTTCACGGTCCTGCCTGAGATGTGAAATGTGTGCCAAGGGCTCCTCCTCTGGTTATTGATCACGGATGGGTGATCTCGGCCCTGGCCTCTTCTTCGAGCAACGAGCCTCCACTTCCCCGGACCCACGCCGAGGCCCGAAGGGTGACCGGAGAGGCACCGGCCTCCAGCCCTATGCTGGGAGGAAGCAAGCCGATTCAGACTCCTTCGACGACCTCTTGCGTGGAGGACGGACCCGGCCGTGCGTTCATGCTTGCGAGCCAGCAGGGTGTCGTCCGTCACGAGCTCTTCCGAAAGGTGATGGGTGCGCTGAGCCAGCTTGGGGAAGAACTCGCGGATGTTGACGATCGCCTTGAAACTAAGGGCCTCTGGCTGGTGGACGAATGTCATCAACTGAAGGTGGCCATCAACCTCGGGCGCCTCCATCATGAGCACACCAACACAAAGGCCGAGGCATCCCTCGCAACCTCGTGCGAGGCCAGCACCCGAGCCTTGGAGGAGGCCAGGGAGGCAGACCACCGCCACGAGGTCGCCCAGAAGCGCAGGCAGGAGCTCTAGGCCTTGAATACCTCCTGGAGAAGCAAGTGGAGGCGCGTAGAGTTGCCTTGGCGTCGATGAAGGGGGCGCCGTCCGACGAGGAGAAGATCTTGAAGCGCGGGGAAGCGCTGATGCTGGATACCACATAGCACAGCCTTGAGCTTGAGCGGTTGGAGATGAGGGAGCGACAGGTTGCCCAAGCGGAGGATGCTGCCAGCGCGCGCGAGGCCAGGGCCCAGGAGAACATTGACCGCAGGGTGGCTGAGGCTCACGCTGACCTTGCCAATAGGTACGACCTGAAGCTGAAGTTCGTGGAAGCCGAAGCTGAGGGCAGGACCACCGCCCTCAGGTCAAGGTTGGCTGAGGCGGACCAGCACGAGAAGGCTGCTACAGCTGCCCTAATCTCCATGCAGGCTGAGTTGGCCTCCGCCCGTGCTGAACTGCTCCCGCTTCAGCAGCGGATTACCACTATTGAGTCCCTCGCGCAGCAGAGCAGGGAGGAGGCGATCCGCCGACAAATGTTGCAGCGCGAGCACACCCCCATGCTCCGGGACCTCAGAACGAGGGCCAACCAGGCGCTGGGTGCCATTTGTGATGAACACAACCCTCATCCCCACGTAGAAGACTATGCCAGCCAGCTCCACTTCTTCACTGATGTTGTGACGCGCCTGGAGAACAGGGCCGAGAGGGCTCACAAGCTTGTTGAGGAGAACAGCCAAGGCCTCCTCGGGCACGAGTTTTCCCGCATTTTCAGCCATCTCCAGAACATCAACCCCGACTTTGACTTTTGCGCTACCATCGCCCCAGTGCCCGAGGTCATCCGGGACAACCTAGCGCGTTGGGTGGATGATAATATGGATGCTCTGGTCAGGGCCTTCGCCACCGAGGACGATGCAGCGGGGGTCGTAGCGGACGAGGGCGGCGTGGTTGATGATGGTGAAGAAGGTGCCAGCGACAGTAACAGTGGTGCCAGTGATGCGCCTGAGAGCGACCTGGAGGATGTGGCGAGCGACATGTCTGACTGAGCCCGTGCTCCTTTGTTTTGATCCTGCACGCAAAAAACTTTTCCCCTCGAGGTGTAAGAGCATTTTGGAGAGGGGGAGCCCCTCATGTAAATAGACTGTCATTTTATTTCTAAAGCCAGACTTGAGCGTGCTTTCGTAAGCTCGCGAGCTCCTCTCGGGCTTGCTGCTGTAACTTACCCTGGTCCAGGGAGGCTTTACGCTAATTAGGCCACTGCATATGTGTATTTTTCCCGAAGGGAGTCCTTAGCCGGCTTGCGAGGCTTGGGGCTCCTGAAGAGTTTGCTAGTCCGCCCGAGAGGGCCTCCCGAGGGAGAGCGCCAGTCATGGCAGGGTGAGCGCGCGGTGCACATATGCCACGCCCAGCCCCCACTCGCGAGGCGCTTGGAGGGGGGGGGGGAAGGTAGCAATCGTAAACCTTAAAACAAAGCACGGATCCAGAAAACTCACAAAATTAACATGAACAAGAAAAGTTACCCACCGCAATTGCTAGTGAAAACACGACTTCATATTCAAATCCAAAGGCTGCAAATCTGAGCTATAGAAAGGAGGTCAAAAGGAGGTCGAAACCACCTAGCTAGTCTTCTTGTCTTCTGACCAGCGTGGAGCTAAGTGCTTTCACTGGCTGTGAGCATAGTCATTGGGGGACAGTGTCAACGGCCAGCGCGGAGCATGGTGCTTCCACTAGGACGTGGGCGGGAGCCCCCGAGGCCCGAGGGCGGTACTCCAGAGACTCCGAGGCGTGTACAACCCCACTCATTATTACGTGAGAGTGTCACGAGCGGAGACCTTCACAGGCGTGAGCCTTACTTCATATCGCTAGACGAGGGCCCCGCCCTGCACCACCCTCGACCACCATTGGGCGTCCGAAATACAGGACGAGACCAAGGGCGGAGAGGATGCTGGCGGCGCCCTCGGCGACCACGGGCCCTCTGCCGGGGGGGGAGGGGGGAGCTCGCCGGCACTTCCCCCGACCGAAGGCCTACCTCCGTGCCACGCCTGGCTCCGTGCGGCACGGTTGAGGGCCTGGCTCCGGGCCTCTCCCGCGTAGCCCTCATAGCAGCACTCCTGCTATTGGCTGGGCCACTATCCTGTGGTCTTCGACTGCTACTGTGGCCTGGGTCCCCTGCAGTTCAGGGTTAGCATAAGTTTGCTCCTGCGGCACGGGCTGTATCGCACCATCATCGTCGCTGAAGGGGTTGTCGAAGTCTTCAGACGGCTCATGAAAGGCCCGCGCCTCGGGCCCTCCAGCCGCCCATCCTGGCCCGGGGAACGGAACGGGGCCTTCCCCCGGCAGGTATCCCAGGTGCACCATGCGGGGTACGTAGGCATCTGCGATTCCCTCACCAGAATAGTCGCCTAGGTGCCCCATGCCTGGGGCCACGAATCGCGGTGCTTGGCCCTGGTGGCTGCCGCGCGGTATCCTGGCGCGCCCTTGCAGTGGGCCGCCAGCACTTGTCCCTCCTGGCAATGGTGCGTCCGCGGCCGGACTGCCAGCGCCATTGCCCGCCTCACGCGCCAAATGTCGGATTACGGGTTCCGACAAAACCCTTGAGGCTCGAACTCTAGGGTGCGCACGAAGAACTCCCTCCCCCTAGCTCACACTCTCGCAACGATCTCAAGGCCTAGCCCGCCGAACCCACGGAACAAGAGACACAAGAATTTATACTAGTTCGGGCCACCGTTGTGGTGTAATACCCTACTCTAGTGTGGTGTGGTGGATTGCCTTGTAGGCTGAGGAAGAACAAGTACACGGTAAGAACAGCCTCCTAAGGAGAGGTGTTATTGGGATCGTTGAGCTGGTGAGGGTGAGGGTGATCTGAATGATTCGTCCCTCTCTATGGTGGTGGCTAGTCCTATTTATAGAGGCCCTGCCCTCTTCCCAAATGTTTAGGCGGGAAGGGATCCCACAAGGGCCAATTTTAAGGGGGACTGCTAGTGCAAGCTATCATGACAAAAGGTGGTCTTCGCCTGCCAAAGGCTCTAGTAGGAACGTCGTCGTGGGCTCCGCGATGACCTCCATCCTACCATCCTGCTGGCCCTGCTCTTGTTGCACCGGTATGGAAACCTTTACCTGATGCCTCAGGACTTGTGACGCCCCCGATTTAATCGTACACTAATCATGCACGCAAATGTGTACGATCAAGATCAAGGACTCACGGAAAGATATCACAACACAACTCTACAAATAAAATAAGTCATACAAGCATCATAATACAAACCAGGGGCCTCGAGGGCTCGAATACAAGTGCTCGATCATAGACGAGTCAGCGGAAGCAACAATATCTGAGTACAGACATAAGTTAAACAAGTTTGCCTTAAGAAGGCTAGCACAAACTGGGATACAGATCGAAAGAGGCGCAGGCCTCCTGCCTGGGATCCTCCTAACTACTCCTGGTCGTCGTCAGCGGGCTGCACGTAGTAGTAGGCACCTCCAGTGTAGTAGGAATCATCGTCGGCGGTGGCGTCTGGCTCCAGGGCTCCAGCATCTGGTTGTAACAACCAGAAAGAAAGGAAAGGGGGAAAAGGGGGGAGAAAGCAACCGTGAGTACTCATCCAAAGTACTCGCAAGCAAGGAACTACACTACATATGCATGGGTATATGTGTAAGGAGGCCATATCAGTGGACTGAACTGCAGAATGCCAGAATAAGAGGGGGATAGCTAGTCCTATCGAAGACTACGCTTCTGACAGCCTCCGTCTTGCAGCAAGTAGAAGAGAGTAGATTGAAGTCATCCAAGTAGCATCTCCAAGTAGCAACTTCAAGTAGCATCGCATAGCATAATCCTACCCGGCGATCCTCTCCTCGTCGCCCTGCGGAAAAGCGATCACCGGGTTGTCTGTGGAACTTGGAAGGGTGTGTTTTATTAAGTATCCGGTTCTAGTTGTCATAAGGTCAAGGTACAACTCCAAGTCGTCCTGTTACCGAAGATCACGGCTATTCGAATATATTAACTTCCCTGCAGGGGTGCACCACATAGCCCAACACGCTTGATCCCATTTGGCCGGACACACTTTCCTGGGTCATGCCCGGCCTCGGAAGATCAACACGTCGGAGCCCCACCTAGGAAAAACAGAGAGGCCAGCACGCCGGTCTAAACCTAAGCGCACAGGGGTCTGGGCCCATCGCCCATAGCACACCTGCACGTTGCGTGGGCGGCCGGAAGCAGAACTAGCCCCCTTAATACAAGAGCAGGCTTACGTTCCAATCCGGCGCGCGCCGCTCCGTCGCTGACGTCTGAAGTGCTTCGGCTGATACCGCGACGCCGGGATACCCATAACTACTCCCGCGTAGATGGTTAGTGCGTATAGGCCAGTAGCTAGACTCAGATCAAATACCAAGATCTCGTTAATCGTGTTAAGTATCCGCGAATGCCGAACAAGGCCAGGCCCACCTGTCTCCTAGGTGGTCTCAACCTACCCTGCCGCTCCGCCACAAAGTAACAGTCGGGGGCCGTCGGGAACTCAGGCCCACCACTACCTGGATGGAGCCACCTGCCCCTTCAGCCCCCAACTCCGAACAGTATCACAGGTAATGTAACAGTGTAAAGTATATAGTATATGCCCGTGATCACCTCCCGAAGTGATCACAGCCCAGTAGTATAGCATGGCAGACGGACAAGAGTGTAGGGTCACCGACGGAACACTAGCATCCTATACTAAGCATTTAGGATTGCGGGTAAGGTATCAATGACTGTAGCAACAATGACAGGCTATGCATCAGAATAGGATTAACGGAAAGCAGTAACATGCTACACTACTCTAATGCAAGCAGTATAGAGAAGAGTAGGCGATATCTGGTGATCAAAGGGGGGGGGGCTTGCCTGGTTGCTCTAGCAAGAAGGAGGGGTCGTCAACTCCGTAGTCGAACTGGGCAGCAGCAGCGTCGGTCTCGTAGTCTACCGGAGAGAAGAGGGGGAAGAAACAATAAATACAGTGCAAACATAAGCATGACAACACAAGACATGATAAAGAGCGAAGCTAGTTGTGTCCTAACGCAGTATGAGGTGATGCCGGCGAAGGGGGAAAACATCCGGGAAAGTATTCCCGGTGTTCCGTGTTTTCGGGCAGAGGAGCCGGAGGGGGAAAGTTGCGAGTTTGATATGTTAGGGGTGTGTGGCGGACGAACGGGTTGCGTATCCGGAATCGTCTCGTCGTTCTGAGCAACTTTCATGTTGAAAATATTTTAATCCGAGTTACGGATTAAAAGATATGATTTTCTAAAGATTTTATTAATTTCTGGAATTTATTTAATTATTTAAT
>NC_057807.1:282976021-282983354 GCF_018294505.1 Triticum aestivum
AGGCGGCAGGGTCGGGACGAGGCCGACGGGGCGATGGGATGGGGGCGCCGAGTGCTGGGGCGCTGGGTGTGTAGCGGCGCTGGGAGGGAGAGGGAGAGACGTGCGGGGGGAAGAGTGGGGGTGGGGATCGGGTAGTTAGGGTTTGGGTCGGGGTTGGCCTTGTAGGCCAGAGAGAGGGGGTGGCTGGGCTGGCTAGTTCGCCAGCTGGGTCGGTTGGCCCAGCGTAGGGGGGGGGGTTCTGTTTTTTTGTGTTCTTTTTGTTTTGAGCTTTTTCCTTTTATCTATTTTTCCTTTCTAACTTAGTTTCTATTTATTTTAGTTTTATTAACTATACCACTAGCCCCTAAATAATATTTATAAATACTCTATTGCCACATGAATTTCTCATACCTAATAAAATAGTTTAATGTTTTATAAAATGCATTTAATTATTTGTTTAAGCCACTGTTTTGTTTAGTTTAGTGATTTTAATTATTTTTTTAAAAATGTGATCCTCCACCATAATTACCTAAGCATTATTTGCCACCTCTAGAACATTTTAACTTTAATGTTTGAAAACTTTACCGTTTAACTTGATTTTAAATTTTGAATTCGAACGGGATTGAATCATCGTGAGATTTGCAACAGTAAGAGTGGTGACGTGGCATCATTAGCAGAGGTTACTGTAGCTTGATTATCCGGGCGTCACAATTCTCCTCCACTACAAGAAATCTCGTCCCGAGATTTAAGAGGTAGTGAAAGGGGGGAAGGTTTGGTAACGAATCTAGCGGGTCTTCTCATTCTGGCTTGCTCTTCTCGAAGAGATTGGTCCAATACATTGATGTCTTCATTTCTCCGCTTTAGGTCATCATGATGAAGTCGGCATCCTTTCTTCGGGATCTTCATCGTATTTACGAATAGGTAACGAGGCAGGTCAGCAATGACAGAATGTTATAAGGGTAATGATCTGGGATTAATCCATTAAGGAGCATATGAGTACCTCTCGAGTTGAACAAATAAAACACATCGAGAGTGAAGTTGGAAGGTACAATAAGAAGTTTCAAGCAGCCAGGCAATCGTTCAATGCCTAGACAGAAGGTGAAAATGGTTTCAAAGCCACGGAATAATTATTGTGTCCGATGCCAGAATTGATGATCTCATCGGAAGGTGGCTCATGAATTACATACGAGTCCACGCAGGAGGAATAACTTTGGAAACAGGGGGTGTACAGGAGAGTCAGGTTTCGATCCTGTGGAACTGTGGGTTATGGGCCCACCATGTGGGAAAAAAAATTAGGGAGGGTGTTGTGATCATGCACGATCATGATAGCAATGCAGGTCAGAGGAAAGCCTGTCAGTTATGTTAATGTCAACATCGGTACCAAGGGCGAGGGACGACGAGAACTATTTTCCTGCTCATTGAACGAGGCAGACCAATAGGCAAAGTTCTCGTCCATCGGTGGTTACCTGAATGCTACCGACAAATGCAACAGGGTCTTAATGACACGGTTATACGCCAAGGTGTTTACATAAGCAGAAGAATATTACTGCTTAGATCATATGGATCACCAGGAAGGTTAAACAAATCAATGGAAAAGGAGAATGTGGTCATCAGATCAAACAGAACAATGGAAAGGAAAATGTGTTTGACACATGTACCAGGGGTATACCCTTCCCACGGACATGCAGAGCAGGATATCCACGACAAGAGATAATGTAGAAAACCCTTTAGGTAAGGGGAGAGAAATTTCGTGACATTACCCATACAATGGTGTTTGGATAATTGAGCAAGAAACATTTAGCATTGGGCTTCGAATGTTCTTATTGAAAATCGGAGTACCACAGACATGCTTCGAGATAGCATTGACATGGTCATTGGGTAAAGATCAGACTTTGGAAACAAAAAGGATCCATCAGGAACAACTTATAGAATAAGTCTTACAATTTCCTCATGGAAGAATGGATAACCTTGCTGAAAAGGAATCTATAACAATAGGGCCTCCGGCCAGGTGTGTTAGGCACGACATCACCTTACCGGGTCACATAAAGACCGTTGCTATAACTCTTGGAAATATGTTCCAACCATCATATCTGACTGAGATTCAGATCTGATTGGTGTCAGGATACCTCAGACTCAGGATGCCTGAGAAGAAAGGTGCAACACAAATTGTCGAGATGACATTGTAAGATTTTCGGGAGATGTACTACGGAAGCGAGTTCCGAAACAAAAGCCCAACATTAAACCAATGAAGGGATAAGGTGGTAGCTGATAGGCTCAACAACAAATCATCGAGATTTCCAAGGGATGAATTTCCACAATTAGGTGAACAAGGAAATATCATTTGTCGGATCAAATGATATAATGATGTATGCTCGAGGGAAAACATACACAACTGAACAATGATAGTAGGGTGCACCCAGGAATCTGGATTAGGTAGCACGACCAATGTTCGAATGATGACTCAATAAGCAATAAACTTAGAATGGAACTATCGACCATTAACTTCAAAGCAATAGGGTTGCTAGAAGTGCAGAATCCAAACAACATCGTTCACTTGTTGGTACCCCGGTCGGGATCAACACAAGGACCAAGAAAAATGGTGATGGTGAGAAGTATCACTATACCAAGAATCCTAAAGAGGTGGTGAAATTCCCACGGCATTCTTGACATAAGGGTGGTAATACTCCAAGGTAAAGAAGAACAATGCTGGGTAGCAAGGAATTCAAGGTATAACACGAAACACGAACAAGTTTGTGTTGGAGGGAAGGCAATAAGTGGTTGATGATAACACAACTCATCGAGGGCAAGGATGGTATTTCTCATCACGAATTGAATTGATATCTTGGAAAAGCTCGGAATACTGATGATGATCATGACAAATTTGTCGAGAGATTTCACGAAGATGTAATCGATCGACGATGACATCAAGTCAAACGAATGATGAAGCGAAAGGTTGTTGGAACCACGAGTAGGACACAGACCCGAGATCAAGTTTGTTGTTCAAGATGGAACGATAAGACAAGGAAACCGACGTAAGCTTAGCTCAATCGTCGAATGTTGTGCTCCGGAATTAAGGACCCGGTAGCACAGTTAAAATTAGCACGATAATGATGTAGCCGATCAGGCTAGGAGTAACGGGATGCAGTATTAAACTTCTCAACCACAAAGTACTGGGGGTACCGAATCTCAGTGTTGATTCGATTCACAAATCAGGGTTCTCGGTTGATGACAACCCATAACCCGTGGAGTGACTGTGATGGGGAAACGTACTACTTCATCAGAAATTCATAAGATGAAGTGCAATGGGTTGATATCCTCGAGATACCAGGGGGTAATACTCGAAGGTAGAACAAAATAGAGGTTGGGAAGGCATACTGATCTGTAGATGGCAAGTACTTTAACTTGTCCGAGAAATAGAATCAAAGGAGAACAATCATGGTCGGAACCCACGATCATAAAGGATCGAACCACGGATACAAGATGAACTTATAACAAGGGGTAATTATTTCTACGAGCAGCTTCCATGATAAGTTATACATCATGTCCATGGGCATGAACGCAAGGTTCAAGGTCGACTCCCACTTCTTCAATGTATAACCTTCCATTCACTTCTCGCTTTGATAAAGGCATTAGTGTTGAAAGTTTTACCTGGTGAAATACCAGATGAGTATGACTCGTGAAAACTTCCGAGTTCACACATATAAAGTAAGGCATAGGTTCAACCCGTCAGGGTATCGTGGAAACATATACCACAAGCTTCAATAGTAAATACCACCAGCTCGAAAGCAGAGCATGGTTGGTCAAGCAGAGGATACAATGTACCAAAGGCATTATGTATTAGGGGAAAGAACTCACAAGGTAATTAATTATGAAGGACACTGTCGGATAATAATCCAACAGTGGATATGGCGATCCACAATGGAGCTGATGTGAGTATCGATACCCAATCAGAGGAAGAAAGAATGCAAATGCATCGGTTTATAGAACATCTGAATAATTCAATGTTTAAATAACAAAGGGATTATGATTTTCAAATCAAGGGATCAGAAGCAGTCGCTCTAATCAAGGATGGATAAGTTGGATATACCAGAGGCACAATTGACGACAAATAGTTTGGTCGAGAACCAGCTCATGTTCAAAAATGATGTCTGAGCCCGAAGGATAATTTAGAAGGGTTGATAGATGATTGTGTGCATTCGCACACATGCTGAATCAATAGGATCAAAATGACGATGCCTAAGGATACTAATGAATATTGCCAGACATATGGAAAGCATCCATAATGCAAGCAGACAAGAATTTCAAGAGCCAAAGGCCCCAAAGGATTTTCGGAAGACCGAATATTATTTCGAAGACTTTTGTGAAACACATGAACAACTGGGGATGAGCGGATACTCGACAAGTGCGAGGATTTATTCGAAGGGGTATTCATGTGGCAAAGAACTGCTAGGCAGCAGGCATAAAGTATTCTCGGAACAATAGAGAAAACTTCGGGGTATCTTGTAATAACAAGATCAATGGGGGATGATCATATGAATGGCAAGTGTAAGTAGTTATCCATACGGATTTATCGGTGGTCAGGAATAGCAAAAGTGATGGGCACAAAGTCTCGAGAGAACATCAGAGAGTATCTTCGGAATCTTCTGATGTAGCAGGCGATCCTCTGCAGTAAGGGGCTCTCCGGGGGGATGCGATCACGAGATCCTAATCTTAGAGTTAGCAAATTCATTTAACCCGAATAGTAGAGAGATCAGAGTCCCAGAGTATAGGTCGAGGAGTAAAAGATCCTACTACCACCCGATGGCGACGTGGGCCCATGGGCCACACAGCCAAGTTAGTAAAAGTTTTGTAAAGTCTAGACTCGACTTCGGCCAAGGAGTGTGGAAGGGGGATTCCTACAGGCAGTCGGCTCTGATACCAACTTGTGACGCCCCCGATTTAATCGTACACTAATCATGCACGCAAATGTGTACGATCAAGATCAGGGACTCACGGAAAGATATCACAACACAACTCTACAAATAAAATAAGTCATACAAGCATCATAATACAAACCAGGGGCCTCGAGGGCTCGAATACAAGTGCTCGATCATAGACGAGTCAGCGGAAGCAACAATATCTGAGTACAGACATAAGTTAAACAAGTTTGCCTTAAGAAGGCTAGCACAAACTGGGATACAGATCGAAAGAGGCGCAGGCCTCCTGCCTGGGATCCTCCTAACTACTCCTGGTCGTCGTCAGCGGGCTGCACGTAGTAGTAGGCACCTCCAGTGTAGTAGGAATCATCGTCGGCGGTGGCGTCTGGCTCCAGGGCTCCAGCATCTGGTTGCAACAACCAGAAAGAAAGGAAAGGGGGAAAAGGGGGGAGAAAGCAACCGTGAGTACTCATCCAAAGTACTCGCAAGCAAGGAACTACACTACATATGCATGGGTATATGTGTAAGGAGGCCATATCAGTGGACTGAACTGCAGAATGCCAGAATAAGAGGGGGATAGCTAGTCCTATCGAAGACTACGCTTCTGGCAGCCTCCGTCTTGCAGCAAGTAGAAGAGAGTAGATTGAAGTCATCCAAGTAGCATCTCCAAGTAGCAACTTCAAGTAGCATCGCATAGCATAATCCTACCCGGCGATCCTCTCCTCGTCGCCCTGCGGAAAAGCGATCACCGGGTTGTCTGTGGAACTTGGAAGGGTGTGTTTTATTAAGTATCCGGTTCTAGTTGTCATAAGGTCAAGGTACAACTCCAAGTCGTCCTGTTACCGAAGATCACGGCTATTCGAATAGATTAACTTCCCTGCAGGGGTGCACCACATAGCCCAACACGCTTGATCCCATTTGGCCGGACACACTTTCCTGGGTCATGCCCGGCCTCGGAAGATCAACACGTCGTAGCCCCACCTAGGCAAAACAGAGAGGCCAGCACGCCGGTCTAAACCTAAGCGCACAGGGGTCTGGGCCCATCGCCCATAGCACACCTGCACGTTGCGTGGGCGGCCGGAAGCAGAACTAGCCCCCTTAATACAAGAGCAGGCTTACGTTCCAATCCGGCGCGCGCCGCTCCGTCGCTGACGTCTGAAGTGCTTCGGCCGATACCACGACGCCGGGATACCCATAACTACTCCCGCGTAGATGGTTAGTGCGTATAGGCCAGTAGCCAGACTCAGATCAAATACCAAGATCTCATTAATCGTGTTAAGTATCCGCGAATGCCGAACAAGGCCAGGCCCACCTGTCTCCTAGGTGGTCTCAACCTTCCCTGCCGCTCCGCCACAAACTAACAGTCGAGGGCCATCGGGAACTCAGGCCCACCACTACCTGGATGGAGCCACCTGCCCCTTCAGCCCCCAACTCCGAACAGTATCACAGGTAATGTAACAGTGTAAAGTATATAGTATATGCCCGTGATCACCTCCCGAAGTGATCACAGCCCAGTAGTATAGCATGGCAGACGGACAAGAGTGTAGGGTCACTAACGGAACACTAGCATCCTATACTAAGCATTTAGGATTGCGGGTAAGGTATCAATGACTGTAGCAACAATGACAGGCTATGCATCAGAATAGGATTAACGGAAAGCAGTAACATGCTACACTACTCTAATGCAAGCAGTATAGAGAAGAGTAGGCGATATCTGGTGATCAAAGGGGGGGGGGGCTTGCCTGGTTGCTCTGGCAAGAAGGAGGGGTCATCAACTCCATAGTCGAACTGGGCAGCAGCAGCGTCGGTCTCGTAGTCTACCGGAGAGAAGAGGGGGAAGAAACAATAAATACAGTGCAAACATAAGCATGACAACACAAGACATGATAAAGAGCGAAGCTAGTTGTGTCCTAACGCAGTATGAGGTGATGCCAGCGAAGGGGAAAAACATCCGGGAAAGTATTCCCGGTGTTCCGTGTTTTCGGGCAGAGGAGCCGGAGGGGGAAAGTTGCGAGTTTGATATGTTAGGGGTGTGTGGCGGACGAACGGGTTGCGTATCCAGAATCGTCTCGTCGTTCTGAGCAACTTTCATGTTGAAAATATTTTAATCCGAGTTACGGATTAAAAGATATGATTTTCTAAAGATTTTATTAATTTCTGGAATTTATTTAATTATTTAATTAATTCGGAAAATGGATTTATGACGTCAGCATGACGTCATGCTGACATCAGCAGTCAACAGGGGTTGACTGGGTCAAACTGACGCGTGGGTCCAATGGGACCCACCTGTCATGCTCTGTTAGGTTAATTAGGATTTAGTTAAACTAATTACTGTTTAGTTAGACTAACAGGTTAATTAGATTAATTAAGCAGGATTAATTAACTTAATTAATTTAGTTAATTAATTAATTAACTATTTATATATATATATTTAATTC
>NC_057807.1:282983745-282984117 GCF_018294505.1 Triticum aestivum
GGCCCCGGGTCGGCCACGTCGGCGGCCGGCGTTGGGGAACTCCGGTGGCCGTTTCGCGGCGGAGGGGGCGCCGGACCTCACCGGAATTCGTCGTCCGGCGGCCAAAAGGGGCGCGGGCGGTTGCGTTCAAACGGGGCGACGACGACGCGCCCAACGGTGGCAGTGGCACGGCCGGACTCGGCCGGAAACGGCGCCGGCGAGCGGCGGAGGCTGCGGGGTGGTTCGGGCGCGAGACGACCCGGCGACCACGGGCATAACGGGAAGGCCAGGGGGGTGCGCGACGCGCTGAGCACAAGGGGCTCGGCCCCGTGACCATTTGGTCACCGGAAGGGCGCCGGCGACGAGGTCCGCGACGGGAGGGCGCTCGGGTGC
>NC_057807.1:282984689-282993084 GCF_018294505.1 Triticum aestivum
GGGGGGGGGGGTTCTGTTTTTTTGTGTTCTTTTTGTTTTGAGCTTTTTCCTTTTATCTATTTTTCCTTTCTAACTTAGTTTCTATTTATTTTAGTTTTATTAACTATACCACTAGCCCCTAAATAATATTTATAAATACTCTATTGCCACATGAATTTCTCATACCTAATAAAATAGTTTAATGTTTTATAAAATGCATTTAATTATTTGTTTAAGCCACTGTTTTATTTAGTTTAGTGATTTTAATTATTTTTTTAAAAATGTGATCCTCCACCATAATTACCTAAGCATTATTTGCCACCTCTAGAACATTTTAACTTTAATGTTTGAAAACTTTACCGTTTAACTTGATTTTAAATTTTGAATTCGAACGGGATTGAATCATCGTGAGATTTGCAAC
The DNA here is from genome assembly GCF_018294505.1 of Triticum aestivum. Classification (NCBI taxonomy): domain Eukaryota; kingdom Viridiplantae; phylum Streptophyta; class Magnoliopsida; order Poales; family Poaceae; genus Triticum; species Triticum aestivum. The sequence continues at coordinate 282,985,090 of NC_057807.1, forward strand.
AGTAAGAGTGGTGACGTGGCATCATTAGCAGAGGTTACTGTAGCTTGATTATCCGGGCGTCACAGGACTCCTCACCTACACCTGCCCCTTTAGCACCAAAGAGGCAACCGGTACTCTACGCTTGCTGGCGCCCGCCTGGTCTTGGTTGTCATGGCTCACGTCACAAAAACCTCACGAGGTGCCCCTTACCTTGATCTCTCCGCTCCTCGCGAGCCAGCCTAGTGAGGCTGCCCCTGAGGAGGTCTTGCGTCGCCCCCCTCGTGAGGCTTGGCCCCTCGCGAGGGTCTTGAGTATTTGCTGGTGAAGATGGGTTGTACCAGGCCATTTAGTGGAGCCATACCGTGGGCCGCAGGCAGGCAAGCCTGGGGACCCCTGTTCCCAGAGCGCTGACAGAATCTGTCGGCCCCAACCTGGAGCAAGTTGTCAGTTTCCTGAGATGCTTTCCGTGCCTAGAGAAGCTATATATCGAGGTGATGTTCCTTTCCTGTTAAATGTTAACCATAAGGGAGTCCAATTTGTGACACCTTTTTCCAAGTTTACAATGACAATGTACTACGATTTCTGAAGGATTCTTTTGGAGGATTTTAGTACATACATGTTCCACCCCCACCCCCATATTGGTTGCTTGATCCATATGGTTACAATCAATAAGCATGTCTCCTTTGGATTCATATGTACTAGTTTTTTAGGGAACTTTTCATCCACTCCAACCTCTTGTGAAGAAGGCTACATTTTTCTAGAATGTAATCAAATGCCCATGTTAATCATGTCAGATCGAAGATGGCATGTTAGTGCATTTTACAAATCCTGCAAACCAAATAGGCATGTAGTAACTCACTAGAAGGCTCATGGTACTGAGAGGGAACAATGCATGTTTGATGACGAACGGGAGATAGCTTCCTCTTACAACCTTCAAATTTTTCTGCGTGTAACATGCACTAATACAACTGTCATGTGAAAATTTGGAAAATTTCAGGGGTCATTTGACCTTTTGAAGACATTTAAGTGATTTTCTAGCCATTTAATGGCCATGATTCAAATTTGAACTACATCTACATGCAATGACTAACCATAACAATTTTTAAAATCATATTTGTGTACTTGTGTGCGAGTTAATTCCATGTGCAGTAAATTAGAAAGAGTTTTCAAAAAAATTGGTCTCACGGCATGGACACATGCATGGACTACCATGGCATTTTAATTCCAGAAAATTGAAAACGATCAGAAAAACATGAAACCTTGCTTGATGTAATGTCATGCCACCAAGATCGTGTGGTAAAAAAATTGGCCAGTTTGACGAAAGTTTGGACACACACCCCTCACAAACCGGAGCAACTCACTAGAAGGCTTGTGGTTCCAAGAGGGAACAATGCATGTTTGATAATGAACAAGAGATAGCTTCCTCTTACGGCCTTTAAATTTTTTCTATATTTAACATGCAGTACTACAACTGTAATGTGAAAATTTGGAAAATTCTAGGGGTCATTTGACCTTTCAAAGACATTTAAGTGATTTTCTAGCCATTTAATGGCCGTAATTCAAATTTGAACTACATCTACATGCAATGGCTAACCATAAAGGTTTGAAAAATAATATTTGTGTACTTCTGTGTGAGTTAATTCCATGTAAAGTAAATTAGAAGGAATTTTCAAACATATTGGTCTCACGGCATGGTCACATGCATGGAGTGCCATGGCTTTTTAATTCCCAAAAACTAAAAAATGATCAGAAAAACATGAAACCTTGCTTGATGTAATGTCATGCCACCAAGATGATGTGGTAAAAAATTTGGCTTTTTGATGGAAGTTTGGACTCACCCCCCTCACAAACCAGAGCAACTCACTAGAAGGCTCATGGTTCCAAGAGGGAACAATGCATGTTTGATGATGAACAGGATATAGCTGCCTCTTACGGCCTTCAATTTTTTTCTACATTTAACGTGCACAAATACAACTGTCATGTGAAAATTTGGAAAAATTCAGGGGTCATCTGACCTTTTAAAGACATTTAAGTGATTTTCTAGCCATTTAACGACCATAATTCAAATTAGAACTACATCTACATGCAACGGCTAACCATAACGGTATGGAAAAACATATTTGTGTACTTGTGTGCGAGTTATTTCCATGTGCAGCAAATTAGAAAGAATTTTCAAACATATTGGTCTCACGGCATGGACACATGCATGGAGTGCCATGGCATTTTAATTCCAAAAAATTAAAAAATGATCAGAAAAACATGAAACCTAGCTTGATGTAATGTCATGCCACGAAGATGATGTGGTAAAAAAATTAGCCTATTTGATGAAAGTTTGGACACCCCGCCCCCCCCTTACAAACCGAAGCAACTCACTAGAAGACTCTTGGTTCCAAGAGGGAACAATGCATTTTGATGACGAACGGGAGATAGCTTTCTCTTACAGCCTTCAGAAAAATTTCTACGTTTAACATGCACTAATACAACTGTCGTGTGAAAATTTGGAAAATTGCAGGGGTCATTTGACCTTTCAAAAACATTTAAGTGATTTTCTAACCATTTAATGACAGTAATTAAAATTTGAACTACATGTACATGCAACGGCTAACCATAATGGTTTGAAAATTATATTTGTGTACTTGTGTGTGAGTTAATTCCATGTGCAGTAAATTAGAAGGAATTTTCAAACATATTGGTCTCACGGCATGGACACATGCATGGAGGGCCATGGCATTTTAATTCCAAAAAATTAAAAAATGATAAGAAAAAATGAAACATTGCTTGATGTAATGTCATGCCACCAAGATGATGTGGTGAAAAAATTGGCCTATTTGATGAAAGTTTGGACACACACCCCTCACAAACCAGAGCAACTCACCAGAAGGCTCGTGGTTCCCAGAGGGAACAGTGCATGTTTGATGAGGAATGGGAGATAGCTTCCTCTTACGGCCTTCAATTTTTTTTATGTTTATCATGCACTAATACAACTGTCATGTGAAAATTTGGAAAATTTCAGGAGTCATTTGACTTTCAAAAGACATTTAAGTGATTTTCTAGCCATTTAATGACCGTAATTCAAATTTGAACTACATCTACATGCAGCGGCTAACCATAACGGTTTGAAAAAACATATTTGTATACTTGTGTGTGAGTTAATTCCATGTGAAGTAAATTAGAAGGAATTTTCAAACATATTGGTCTCATGGCATGGGCACATGCATGGAGTGCCATGGCATTTTAATTCCAAAAAATTAAAAAACGATCAGAAAAATATGAAACCTTGCGTGATGTAATGTCATGCCACCAAGATGATGTGGTACAAAATTGTCCTGTTTGACGAAAGTTTGGACACACCCCTCACAAACCGGAGCAACTCACTAGAAGTCTCGTGGTTCCGAGAGGGAACAATTCATGTTTGATGACGAATAGGAGATAGCTTCCTCTTACGTCCTTCAATTTTTTCCTACATTTAACATGCACTACTACAACTATCATGTGAAATTTAGAAAATTCTAGGGGGTCATTTGACCTTTTAAAGAGATTCAAGTGATTTTCTAGCCATTTAATGACCGTAATTCAAATTTGAACTACATCTACATGCAACGGCTAACCATAACGGTTTGAAAAATCATATTTTTTTGTACTTGTGTCCGAGTCAAAAAATCATGAGACAATGTGAATATTTGGTGCTCAAAAAAGAAAAAGTAAACATCTGGCAAGACAACCGCCCCCGCACGATTGGCACTCTATCTCGTGGATCGAAGTTTGGTAGGTGAGTGGCGGGGATCATTAATCAGACACGGTTCTGTATTGGAAACCATCAGATATATGTTCACACGAGGATTTTGCTGCGGGAATCGTGTGTAATTCAAACTACAATACTCGTAAATTCCCGCAACCGGCGTGTGTACTAATCCCGTCGATCTAGATTCCGGCCGCCAATAAATACTACCTTGCTCATGTTGTCCCGCCTGCATTCTCATCTACATCCTCCCCTCGCTCGCCCTCTCTCTCTCTCTCTCTCTCTCTCAAATCTCTGCAATGCCACCACCGGTCTGCCCATGCGCCGATGAGGAGTCACCGCCCCCCGAGGACGCTCACTCGAATAGCAACGACGAGGACCCCTACGCGCCGCCGGACAAGGTTGCGTCGGACCCCCTCCCCCACCCCAACTTTGGATTGGTTTTGGGGCCAGTACAATCTTTGTCTGTGGAAGTTGCTGCCACCGGCTGAGAAAACCAGGTAAGTCGCGTTCAAGAAGGAGATGGCGGAGGAGGAAGCCAGCACTACAAAAAAATACACTTCCGTGATGATACGTGTTTGTCACAGTAGGTCACGTTTTATGTCATGCATGTACATCCATGACGATTTTATGACAAAATCAAGATAGTCATACCTGTGCTATCGTAGAAGTGTTCGATGACATTACCAAAATTGTCATCACGGAAGTGTCCACTTCCATGACGATAAATCGTGCGTCATGGAAGTGCTTTCGTCAAGGGTGACCGACACGTGGCATCCACCGTAACGGGTCGCCATTAAGCTATCGGGTCCGGTTTTGTATCCGATAACCCGCTAACAGCTCAGACCAATGAGGATTTTCCACGTGTAAAATTCTCATTGGCCGCAGGAAACACATGTTGGCTCACCGTTGGGACAGATGTCATCCATTCATTGGACAAGAGGCACCTATGATACGTCGACATGTGGCACGGCCCAACAGAGGCCCATTTCGGTGAAAAGGCCGGCCAGTTTGACTTGGTCAAAAGGTAACGGGCCGCCCACAGAAAGCCTGTTAACGGCATGTTCATATATAGCCCATTTACGGCCTGCTAACTCACGGCCCGTTACGTCCTATCGGAATTAAGCCCAGTAGCTTCATCTGGGCCATCCAATATGATTCCAGATTGTTGTAACTTCCAGCCCATCTATGGCCCATGATGTCTTTCGGCCCATATGAGACCATTTGTAACTCTTGGCCCATTAACGACCCGTGGTTAATCTGGCCCGCAATGAACAGTGTACCCTTTATACCCATTAGCGGGCCATTATTCCATTGGGCCATTTCCAACCCGTGTTATCTTTCGGCCTTCTCATGGCCCATTCATTCTTGGGCTCATTTCCAGCATTTGGTTACTTACGGCCTGTCATTGGCCTTTTCTGCTTGTGTGCCAAATTCTGCCCGTGGTTACAATCGGCCCGTTTGTGGCCCGTCAATCTGTTGGGCTGTTTTCATAACGTCATCAAATACGGCCGATTAACAATGGCATGTTATTGACGGCCCATGAACGGTGATTCCAAATCTAGCCCGTTTACGGACCATAATGCAGTCTGTTATTGGCCCATGTTTGGCCTATCAATCATACGGCACGTAGATGGCCCATTGATGATACAGCCCAAAGAAGGCCCATTGTTTCTACGGCCCGTAGAAGGCCCATTGTTTCTACGACCCATAGGAGGCCCATGGTAACTACAACAAATATGTAGCCCATGGTTATTGTGGCCTAGTTCTAAAAAATAAGTTATTGCGGCCACGAGAAAACCGCGAAAAAAGAACTGCATAGACTACAAGCAAACAAATAAACAAGACAACAAGGAAATAAATAAGCAAGCAACTTACGCTAGGCTATCACGGCTATTACACATATTACATCCACTGGGCATCAAAGTTCGCCACCGGTGCAAATATAGGGAACAAAGCAGCATATCATATACATTGGTTGTCAAATTTGGCCATCAGTGCAAATAAACGCCGCAGCAAAACAGGTACAGAACTGAAACCACTTCAAAAGAGCTCAAGAAACAATATCCTGGGTACCCATAATGTCGGCAAGATGCTTAGCAAGCTTATTAATTTTCTCTTGTTTGGCGCGTAAATCCTCCAGCACTTGATGTTGCACCAGAAAATATGCATCTGAATTCTGCAGGGACTTCCTCAGTCCTTCAGCTTCCTTTCACATAACATCTGATCGATTTCTTTCAACTTGGAGTTGAGACTCAAGAAGCCAAACTAATTTAGGCAGCGAGTTTGAAGAGCTAGTGCCAGCAGTAGTAGCTAGTAACTCAAACACTACATCAAGACAGGACTTTGGGGTTGTCTCAGTGTCTTCAATATAGTTTTGATCAGCTTTCTTTGAGACCAACAGGGATGTCTCACTATCTTGAACCTTATCTGCATTACTTCCTTTACCATTGCATAACGGGGTACTCTTCTCCAATATTTTATCTGCGTTCTGAAAGAGAAACAATAAAACACATCACAAGTTTACAATGTAGTATATGAAACTCATTTTGGTAAACCAGTTCAGTAGTAAGGTGGACAGGATAACAACATGAAGCAAACACATATATCTATGTAGTATGGTAACTGTATGGTCTATATCATTCTAGTTTATGTTGCCAAGTCAAGATAGATACAGTTCGAATCATATCTATTTAAGACAAAGCAGCATAGACAGAATATAAGTGTGGGAAACTACACAGCAATAACAACACTTGTAATGTGCATGGCATGAGAACATAACTGTTTATTCAGTTGAAACTGAAATCAACATAGAGCATGTTACAACAGCAAACACGTTAAATAAACATGTTTAAAACATACCTGTTGCGCCATTGTAGTTTCAATTGCATCCTTCAAATTTGAAATTAGTTGGTATGAGTAAATATAGTGATGCAAGAGACAAGTAGTATGAACCATAGCTACGGAACCTGACCTAAGAACAATTCTTCTTCTACTTCAAGCATTGACTTGGGGTTCGGAGTGGTGGTCCTCGTGCTTTGGGCACTATAGTTGCCTTACTAACTGCTCGTGTTTGGGTGCTCTGTGGTGGAGACGGTGCTGTGTCAACTGGAACTGGGTTACTCTCTGCCGGGGTTGGGGTTAGAAGGGGTGTAGCTGGTTCTCTATCCAACTGGGTAGGGGTACAATCTGCGTGAGTTTGGGTTTTGTGTGGTGGGGCTGGTTCTTGGGCAAGTACAACCGTGGTTCTATCTGCATCGACAGGTAGCACGATCTTTTCTGAAGACCGTGTTTGTACTCCCACAGATACTGCCATCACCCGCTCCAATTGAACTGGCTGATAAACAAGAAAAGCAATTGAATGTATGGACATTGTAAGATAGACAAGTGCAATGGATAGTAGGGAAGAAAACAGGGCATGAAATAATTCACATTTATGTTGTCTAACCAAACAGAATAGTAGGACATAATTTCACATATATGATGGCTAATTAAACATGATAGCATGACACAATTTCACATGTATGATGGCTAACTAAACAGGATAGAATGACATAATTCAAAATATGATGACTATGTAAACAAGATGAGATGATATAACTCTATTATGTCTTTAAAAAATGGGTTGGCCTGCCATAATTCAGATACATGCTGTCTATGTAAACATCTTGGCATGATATAATTCAAATATATGATTTATATACTAAGCAAGTGAGCAGAGGGCAATCGCATATATAATGTGTCAACTAAGGAGATGGAATTCAATATTGTGTATATGATGTAAAAACTAAGCATTGCAATACAACATATGCATGATATGATTAATATAACCCTGCCAAGTTTGAGCATACACCTCAGGGGGATAATAGGACTGGTCATCTGCCTCTGAAGAGCTATCTGTAACCAGCAAGATATCTGCTTCAGCAGATAGCATTGTCTGCTCTGAAGACCTTGTTTTCACTCCAGATTTCTCAATTCAAATGACCGATGCACAGGAAGAGCAGTTGAATATACAAACATTCTCGACAAATGCAACGAGAAATACAAAAAAATGACGGCATGATATAATTCACATATATGACGCTTGGCTAAACAACATGACATTGCATAATTCACATATATAATGCCTTGCAACAAGATAGCATTGCATAATTCACATCTATAATGTCTTGCAACAAAATGACATCACATAATTCACATATATGGAAATTAGACACTAAACATGTGGCATTCACACAAAGCATGTCTAAACTAAGCAAATGACATAGCAATGCAAG
>NC_057807.1:282993293-282998792 GCF_018294505.1 Triticum aestivum
AGGACTGGTCATCTGTCTCTGAATCCTCCTTTGAGGAGCTATCCATAACCAGCAAGACATGCACTTCGTCAGATAGCATTGTCTGCTCTTAAGACCTTGTTTCCACTTCAGATTTTTCCATGACCGTGTCGAATGGCTGATGCACAGGAAGAGTAATTGAATGTACTAAAATTGTTGACAAATTTAACACGTAATATAAAAATGATGGCATGATATAATTCACATATAAGATGAGTGGCTAACCAGGGTGGCATTGCAAAATTCACATATATGATGCTTGGCTAAACAAGATGGCATTGCATGATTCACATATACGATAAAGAAACTAAACACATGGCATTGACACAAACCATGTCTAAACTAAGTAGATGACATATTTGATGTATACAGTAAGCAATGCAAGGCACCATATGCATGATATTACCAACATCAGCATGCCAAGTCAGAGCAAAGACCTCAGGGGGTAAATAGGAGTGGTTCTCCTTCTAAATCCCCCTCAGAACAGTTATCTTCCTCTTGATTACGATCCCAAATGGGTGGAGGGGGCTGCCTTTGCGCCCACCATGGAGCGACGTCTGCATGAAAATTTATTGCCACCCAAGGCTTGTCTCTTTTGCTCTACATGTTCAGTTCCATTGTGTACAATAACTGACATGCATAGGAATAAAACATGGTGAGATTATGTAGGGAGTGCATGCACAAATCCGGAGTGATGGTAGCAACACTACTAGAAAAAGGGCTATAGATGGAAATGACACTAATGACGTACCAGACAAGTGGTGCGCCATTAGTATATACTAATGGTGCACCACCCTCTGATGCGCCATTAGTGTTGAAACTACTAATGGCGCACCCTGACCACGGTGCGCCATTAGTACCAAATTTTTTTTTGAACTAGTGCGCCTGTCCAAACATACTAATGGCGCATCCCCTGGTGGTGCGCCATTACTAGTTGTAACTAGTAATGGCGCACCATCCAGGAGGTGCGCCACTAATGTTATTTTTTTATTATTGCTTTTATTCCTTTTTTTGCAAAAGTTCTAATGGCGCACCGCCAGGGGGTGCGCCATTAGTAACCTGGATTACTAATGGCGCATTTGTTGCTGGTGCGCCATTAGTAAGTGGGCAGCAACAAGATATTTTGGACAGCCTCTCCTCCCACACTCACTTTCTCCCCACTTCATTCTCTCCACCGCCTCCTCCTTGTCTCGGGTGCCTCCTCTTTTTCACCTCATTTCCACCATAGATTCATTCAAATTAAGTGGTTAAGTTATCTTGTTTTGCTAGGTAAGTAAGGGGGGAAGCTATATTTATGTTGTTCTCCCTACAAACAATGTGCACATGCACTTTTTATGGCCTAGCTAGATCTATGTATGTTCGTGGTGTTGCATATGTTTGTGGTGTTGCATATGTGTTTGTGTTTGGAGGTGTACCGGTATTTGAAATGCGATAGTTGCCAATATTTTGCCGGAATGTTGATTCATTTCCGTTTCGGCGAGAATTTTGGCATTAAGCATTCTTTTTGGTCCTATTTTTACGGAAAGTCATGCCAAATTTTTTCTTGGTTCTAAAATATCGTTTTGCTCTACCCCGCAGGCGACCATGGTCCGCACGATGACCGAAGGCATCGTGAATAGGTTTTTGAGGTCCGCGAAGGCCGAGATGCTTCAAAAGAACGAGACGGAGATAAGATGTCCGTGTCGAAGATGCAAGCTGAATAGCCTTATTGCAGACCCGGATTCCGGGCAGGTGCGGGACCACCTGCTCTTGCGTGGTTTCATGGATGGCTATCGGTGGCAAGGTGATGAAGATGACTACGAAGTCGTTCATGGGGGCCGGGCAAGAAATGAGGAAGGGCAGCAAGACAACCACCGCGGCTCGGGGGGGCGAGAAGACGAAGAATCCCCAGGAGATGATCACGATGGTGATGCTGTACACAGTCATCATGTAGAAGATGCAGGACATGATGATGATGCCGGCGGAGCAGACGACGTTGGACCATCGATGGGCTGGGTGCAGGACCCTCATATTCAAGAGCTGCTTCTCAAGCAGACGGATAACGCAAGAGCTGCCGCCCGAGAGAAAGCCAAGATGGATCAACTTGAGTTAGACGCGGTTACTCCGTTGTATGAAGGATGCAGGCCCGAGGATACCCGCCTGAAAGTAACGCTCATGGCTCTGGAGATGAAGGTAAAACACAAAATGACCGACGCATGCTTCGACGAGAACATGTCATTCTGGCACGAACGTCTTCCCAAGGGGAACAAGTGCCCGACCAGTTTGGAGGAGGCAAAGAAAATCGTGTGTCCTCTGGATTTACCGCACGTGAAATACCATGTGTGCATGAACAATTGCATCATTTATCAGGACGAGCACGCGGAGTCTACAATATGTCCGGTGTGCGATGTCACTCGATACAAGCAGAGGAAGAAAGCTCCTCGAAAAGTGGTGTGGTACTTTCCGATCACTCCTCGTCTGCAGCGGTATTTCGCGGATCCTAAGGTAGCAAAGCTCCTGCGTTGGCACGCGGATAGGGAGGAGAAGAAGCGAGAAGATGACGCAAATGATCCGGAGATAGATAAAAAAGACAAGATGCTGAGTCACCCTAAGGATGCGAGCCAGTGGCAAGCATTGAACTTCGAATACCCAGAATTTGGGAACGATCCAAGGAACATCGTGCTGGGCGCGAGCACCGATGGAGTCAATCCGTTTGGCAGCCAGAGAAGCACACATAGCACCTGGCCTGTGTTTGTGTGGATGTACAACCTTCCCCCTGGTTGTGCATGAAGAGGAAGTACATTCACATGAGTATGCTAATTGAAGGGCCGAAACAACCAGGGAACAACATCAATCTGTATCTGGGGCTGCTGAAAGAGGAGCTTGACACGCTGTGGAAAACGCCAGCCAATACGTGGGACGCCGCAGAGAAAGAATATTTCCCTATGAGAGCCGCATTGTTCACGACGGTGCACGACTATCTCGGTTACGGATATCTTGCGGGGCAGGTAGTCCACGGATTTTCTGGATGCGTAAGGTGCATGGATGACACAACGTATCGCCAGCTAGATAGAGATCCCGGGTCTTCGAAAACCGTGTTCATGGGACATCGAAGGTGGCTTCGCGACGATGACCCGTGGAGGAAACGCAAGGATCTGTTCGATGGTGAAGCCGAACCCCGAAAACGCCCGTGTACGAGGAGCGGCGAGGAAATAGACAAGCTGTTAAAAAATTGGAAAGACTGCCCACTGCCGGGAAAGAAGCAAAAGGCGCCAGAGCCGGGAAAGAAGCGAAAGGCGCCAGAGCCGCTGCTGAAGGTATGGAAAACAAGGTCTGTTTTCTGGGACTTGCCGTACTGGAAGATCCACCATGTGCCTCACAGCCTTGATGTCATGCATATCACGAAGAACGTGTGCGAGAGTCTGCTTGGTTCCCTGCTCAACATGCCAGAGAGGACCAAAGATGGGCCGAAAGCAAGGGCAGACTTGAAATCAATGGGCATCAGGCAGGAGCTTCACGCTATATATGATGATGATGATGATGATGATGATGATGATGATGATGATGATGAGGCGAAGCAGGACACAGAAAGTCGTCGCAAAGGCAAAAAGGCCAAGAAGACCGGAAATGACTACCCTCCCGCGTGCTTCACTCTAAGTCAGGAGGAGATCGAGCAGTTTTTCACCTGCCTCCTAGGAGTAAAACTTCCTTACGGTTACGCAGGGAAGATAAGCAGATACCTAGACCCAGCGAAGCAGAAGTTCAACGGGATGAAGTCTCACGACTGTCATGTGCTGATGACGCAGATACTTCCAGTTGCAATCCGTGGGATCATGGACGCGCACGTCCGTGAAACGCTATTTGGCCTATGCAACTTCTTCGACGTCATCTCTCGGAAGTCGATTGGCGTGAGGCAACTCAGAAGGCTACAGGAAGAGATCGTGGTGATACTATGTGAGCTTGAGATGTACTTCCCGCCCGCATTCTTCGACGTTATGGTGCATCTGCTGGTCCATATAGTGGAGGATATCATCCAACTCGGGCCGACGTTCCTGCACAACATGATGCCGTTCGAAAGGATGAATGGTGTCATCAAACGATACGTTCGCAACATGTCACGTCCAGAAGGAAGCATAGCCAGGGGCTTTCTGACCGAAGAGTGCATCTCCTACTGCACGAATTATCTAGGCATCGAGAACCCCGTTGGTCTGCCTGTCAACAGGCACCTCGGCAGGCTCGCTGGATGGGGTCACCGTGAGGGTCGCCGCGAAATGCATGTCGACTTCGAGGGTCGACTCACCGACTTTGAAAGAGCAAACCTAGTCGCGCTACAACACATAGACGTGGTCGATCCTTGGGTGGTAGAGCACAAAACCTTTATTAAGAAGACGTATGATGACCGAGGCCAACAGAGGACGGACGGAGATATACTCAAAGAGCACAACTCATGTTTCACGCGTTGGTTCAAGCAGAAGCTTCTGTCGTACCCTTTACATGAGGATTCTTCCGCGGAAGAACAACTCATATTCGCCTTGTCACAGGGCGCCGAGCACAACCTGATGACCTATGAGGCGTACGATATCAACGGCTACACATTCTACACCGAGGCCAAGGACATGAAGAGCGATGGTTATCAGAACTCCGGGGTAACGATGGAATCCTACACCGGTAACGACAAGGACAGATACTACGGAAGGATCGAGGAGATCTGGGAGCTGAGCTACGCTGGAGAGAAGGTCCCGATGTTCCGTGTTAGATGGGCCAAGAACGTCATAAAAGAAGACTGGTATTTCACCACCATGGTTATACCCGAAGCCAAATCCAAGACCGCGGGCGCAAACGTCACCGCGAAAAATGAGCCATGGGTACTGGCTTCCCAAGTGGACCAATGCTTCTTCATTACCGACCCGCCAAAGCCCAGTCGTGTTGTTGTGAGGAGAGGCAAAAGGAAGATCATCGGAATGGATGGAGTAGCCAATGAGCAAGACTTCGACAAGTACGGCGACCCGAGGATCGAACATGACGACGATGATGAAGTAGCAGCATACACCACAAGAAGAAGCAGGACCACCCTACCTAAAGGACGTCCGTTCCACAGAAGAACTCCATATGCGAAAAAGAAGGGCAAGAAGATTGTGAACAGATAGCTAGCTAAGATCGATTGTATTTAAATCGTAGCCTTCATTTCTCGATTGTATTTCATGGGTACTTTTTGAACTATCATGAATATTTTTAAATTTCATGGACACTCGATCTCAATCCCGGCCCCCTCCATCTCGATCGCTATCCCACCTCGCCAGATCCGGTCCCCCTCGCCGCCGAGCACCCCCCCAGTCCACCGGCCGCCGCCGCCGACCCCCCGCACCCTCGATTCCCCTACTCAACGGCCGCCGCCGACCCCCCGCACCCCGCGCACCGTCTTATAAAAAAATAAGTATCAAACAGCTTTTTAAATGCTACTGTCTTATAAAAAAATATTACTGTTATTATTTAAACAAGTTT
>NC_057807.1:282998802-283008912 GCF_018294505.1 Triticum aestivum
GCCTCGACGCCGCCTCGACGCCGCCCCGCCACCCCGACGCCGCCCCGACGCCGCCTCGACCCCGCCCCGACGCCGCTGCCCCGCCACCTCGACGCTGCCCCGCCGCCTCGACGCGACCCCGCCGCCCGGACGCCGCCCCGTCCACACCACCGTCGCCGGAGCACCACCACCACCACCCGTCGCCGGAGCATCCTTATCCTCTCCGACCGCCTCCTCCACCCCGGCCCGCTCCTCCAAGGTAAGCTACTGTTCTGCATTAGAGAAGTTAAGGGGAGTTAGAATATTCTGCTGTTAGATTTGATCGGTTTCTACCAATTTATAGCTGAACTAGCCTAAGGCTTAAGTAAAATGCTACTGTTTGATTCTCTCTGAAGAAGTAAATTACGTGAAATACCAAGCAAACAACTTATTACTTCTGCAGACAAGAGTTAGCTTAGGGCTTGATGGAATGCTGTTTAGGGCTTTAGGCTACTTCATAAGTGTTAGTTAGTATAGTGTGTGCATACAAAATTCCAGCAAATATCATAGATATATGATATATCATGTTCCAGCAAATATCAAACATATATGATGTATCTGTCTAAAAATGAAAGGAACTCCCTGCCTTGCAAAAGAAAGTGCAGTATTTCTGCCATTCTGTTTGGTACTTTGTAAGTAGAGATCACATATGTTTTCATATTTCATTTCAAAGGAACTATTTGGTTCAGTCCTCACATCATAATATTCCACAAATTATGCCTACGCAAATTGCCTATTTTCTTGTATTTTACCTTATATTGCTTCATGTGAAATTTGAAAATGTGACTCGGTCATCTTCACACACAGAACAATACAAATAAAAGAAAAAAAATCAATCCATCTTAACAAAATTATGGAGCTATATTTTGATTAGTACAAAATTTCGTTCCTGCGTGCACTGGGCCCAGACATGCCAGACCTAGGTCAAAAATCTGCTTCATTGTAGGCTAAGGGACAACTCAGATGAGTAAGGTACATATCATATTCCTGGGGAGATAATCTTGACAGAGCTGCCATGGTGGAAGACCAGGCAACATCTGTCAACCAAGGGATCGGATGTATTTATCTTCATGGTCCCAAACTCCCAAATCAAACCAAAAGCAAGGCAAAATTAACAGAAACCACCAAAAGGGAACTGAAAAGATGCTATGCATAGATCTTAAAGAAACAGAAATAAACAATGAAGCTCAATAGTTATTTCACAAGACACTAGCCATGATCTCTACTTGTTTGAACAGAATGGAGTGAATCAGAACAAAGTATATGTAATATTCACAGAGGCCTAGACCAGCTTCTCGGCACAACTAAACAAAGCTGCACCATGAGTACCCATGTAAAAGCCTCATCATAAGTACCTGTCACATTTCATCATTTTCATCTCCATTCCACTAGACATAACAAAGCTAGGGCAAGAGCAAAACATCATGTTTACAAAGGCAGTAATCCCGAGGACTGAGTTTGCAGTGCTAGACCATGCACCATGATGTGTAGGCATGCAAAAATCATTTATGCAACTGTAAGAGTACCAACCAGATTACACAAATCATTTTTTCTTCAGAAGTGTGTCATAATTTCCCTGTCCTAATTGTTGTTTTGATTCAGAAATGATGATTTGCTACAACCAGTGCATGCATGCCTTTTTTCTTCTTCATTTTTAGTAAAGTGCTCTGTTCTGGGTCATGGACTTTGTGCCATGGACCAGTGCATGCATGCTGCTGCTGCTGCTGTACTACTTGTCAAGTGATGCCACTGCTGCTATCTACGAGCTGCTACTAGTTGTGATTTTGTCAAGTGATGCTGCTGCTACTTGTGATCTTCTAAAATGACCCCTTTCTCCTGAAACGTTGATTAATTTCCGTTTCGGTTGAGAAATGGGGCACTCCAAGGTCAAGAAAATTAGCAAAGGTCATGCCCAATTTTCTTGACCTAGAAGGTGCCCGATTCTCAACCGAAATAAAAATTAATTTGCTTTAGTGGTTGGATTAGTTTAGTATTTTTTGTCCATATAATACTATTTTGTTGCTTCATACTTGTACTGCTCCTGCTGTTAGTGTACAGTAGAATAAGAATTACTCCTACGAAATAGTACAATGTTGATTGCTTGCTTGCTTACATATGTGATTAATTAATTAATGGCCAAGATGTCTTTGAGCCTAGTCTACAACGTTGATTACTCTGCTCTGTTGCAAACGCGTAGAGCATACTTGCGCCGGCAAGCAACTGGTTTGAGAATACTCATACTTTTTCTATTTATTTAACCGTCACTTGTTGCAACTAGTAATGTTATAATAAAACTGTTAATGATGCTATTTACCATTAAAAACGCCTTCTGGTTGTCTTTGGACTTTGGTTGTAGTATAGGACCTTGTATTCGGCGGGCAAACAATAATTGAGAATAGTATATATCATGCTGCTTTTGGTCTTGATAATGTTTCTCGTGTGGCATTGATCGACAAGTAACAGTTTGCCCGGTCACAATTGCAACAAAGGGAAGCGACACAAAAAATTGTTACATGAAAATGGATCGGATAGACATGTCTGTGCGGGTAGCGGACTGATGGATATCCTTGGTTGTATACATCTTATTCAGCTCGCAACCAATAACCGCGGAATGGTTTGACAAATGTATTATGCTCTTTCTTGTCTCGATAATGTGTCTTGGGGTCATATCGAGCTAAACTTTAGTAGTATACTCATAGCAAATGCCTCGTCATTTCACGTGGTGTTGAGTCAAGAAATAACGTACCGGGCGGCTGAATACGAGCATGCGGTGTGTCCTCTCGACCCGTCGACCCCCTTTTCCAGTTGTCCTGACCCTTTAGCTCAACATCAATTCGACCACAAAAACAAGAACAAAAAGTGTTGCCTATGAACAAAAATAGTATTCTTATTCTTTAGTGGTTGGATTATCATGCAACAGTGCCTTCAAGATCCAAGGCAATATCACAAACATCATAGGCAATTTGACCAAACTCACAACCTTGTATCTTTGCAGCAACCAACTTTCTAGACACACCCCTCAAGAACTAGGTTACCCTGAGAACGTGGACTTGGACCTTAGCAACAACACACTAACAGGTTCTATCCCAAAACACCTAGGCAATATCACAAACATCTCTCAATTGTTCCTTGACAATAACCAACTTTTTGGCAACATTCCTCGAGAATTAGGTTATTTGGTCAACTTAGAGATCTTGTTCCTTGACAATAACCAACTTTTTGACCAAACTTTGTTTCTATTTAGAGAGAAACATGGCCCACAACGATGAGGCCGGGGGTTCGGGCGGCAAGGCATTCTGGGAGCTGTCCCAGGAGATGGAGGAACAACCTCACTTCTATGAGGACGCCGCCTTCCCCACCGATCCTAATACCACAGATGGTGCCGCCGAGGATGACCACCCTGATGCCACCACTGATGGTGCCGCCGAGGATGCCACCACTGATGATGGCGGCGCACGCACAGATGGCAGCCAACCACAGAGGCAACGGAAGGACCGGCGCCTGATCGTGCTCCGCACCCTCAAGGAGGAAGTTACTGAAGTGGACTCCAACGGGAATCCAACGGCGCCCGAAGGAATAGTCAAGGGGTACTCGCTTCAGCTCGGGTGCATTGTCCGGAGCACCGTCTCGATCAACACCGAGAAACTGAGGCATCCTGACCGAGGGAATTTGCGCCACCTCCTCTTCACGAAGCTGCACGAACGATACAAGTTCCCCGCTGAATTTGAAAACACAAGCCTCAAAGGGAATAAAGTGAACAATGCTGCCCTCACGAAGATGAGCAAGGCCCTGTCTACTTGGAAAAGCAATGTGAAGAGAATGATCGAGAAAGGTGAGAGTTATCAGAAGATCAAGGAGAAAAATCCTTCGATCACCGAAGATGACTACAACGACTTCAAGATCAATTGCTCGAGCACCGCAAGCTCCCAATCAAGTGAGTGGGGGAAACAAATGCGGGAGCTGAACATAGGGGAACACACACTCGGTCCCGACGGTTACAGAGTGGCGGAGCCTATATGGGACAAGGAGGAGGCGGACCGTGCCGAGCAAGGCCTACCGCCCCTCTTCGATAAATACGGTGACAAGCAGACCAGGAACTTTGTTAGGGCCCGGTACAAGAAGGACCCAAAAACAAAGGAGCTTACCACGGATCCGAAGACCAGGCAGCTTGAGCTTGTTCTGGTAAGGAATACACCCCCGCGTAATTAGCTCCATATGGTTGCATTCTAATTAATGAAGGCAAATTTTTAAATGGTTCACATTCCTTCCGCAGGCGACTGAAAGCAGTAGCGCGGGGTCGACTAAGAGCAACCCTTGGGACACCACTCTAAATAGGGGGTTGAATGTAATGAAGAACAAGGATAAGCTCAGTAAGCCGACGTCAGCTGGTCGTGTGGCCGGCAAAGGCTTGTCGACAAAATGGGGGTCATACTATACCGCTGGTGTGCGGAAGGAGAAAAAGACCAGCTCGGAAAGCCAGGCGTGAGAGGTTCAAGAACTCAAGGCACATGTGGCGCGGATTCCGGAGATTGTCCAAGAGCAAGTGGAACAACGACTCGGAGCGACGATCACCGCCCTTGTGCCTACCTTGATCTCGGGGTTGAGTGCGTGGATTGCGGGCGGCCAACAGGGGCCGCCCCCGATTCCTAGCTTCACGGCCAGCAACTCGCATAATGCGATGGCGGGGCCATTGGTGCCTCCGGCGGAGGCGGCATTGGTGTCTCCGACGCCGGCACGGGAGCTTAATGCACCCGGGTGTACGCCGGCCGGCACCTCTTCAGCAAGCGGCCGCTCCGTCAACTGCACGCCCGCTGTTGGCGGTGCCTCGACATTAGCCGAGCTCGACGCCATCATCACGGTAACTAATTAAGCCTCTCTCGGCCGAGGACTTCATCTCCTTGCCTTTGACTGGGCATCCCTGACACCCTACATGTCTTCGCAGGGCGCCGCCGACGTTCCGTGCACTCTCCTCCACTTCGTGAACAACGAGTTGGTCGATGTCGCCAAGGGCAAAATCGTTCAACCGGGCAACCCCTTGTTCCACGGTACCCAGATGCCACCCAACTTGTTTAGGGTTCAACTGGTTCGGGTGCTGCCAGGCTGCGACGACTTGTTACCTCCGATTCGACCCATCGGGGCCGACGATGAAGATGTGATGACCCTCAGCGCCTGCCTGAGCTAGCCCCTGCTTTGGCCGAAGAGCCAGATTTGTTTGGGGGCGGGGGACACCACCCCAAAGACAACACCGCCAGTCGTGCCGGCGCCAAGTCGGCCCCATGGCAAGACCGCCGTAACGGTGCCGGACATCCCTATGCCACTGGATCCAAACATGCATATGGCACAGGATCAGAACGACGACGACGACGATGATGATACATTTGGCAACGTCGATCAGTACTTTGCCGAGCATGGGTACGATGGTGACTTCATGGGGCCTCCTTCTCAAGAACCAAACCCAACAAAAGACGTGTGCGATCTAGCTCGTACCGCGGAGAAGCCAAGTTGCAACAGGCGCCATCTGGCGTTCAGCTCTCAGGAGACGCCTCCAGCTGCCGACTTCACCGAGCCTCAGATAGGCGAGGTGCGAAATATTATCAGCCCCAACACACTCAAGAAGGCGGTCTGTGAGCAGAACTCGGTCCCATTACAGGAGAAGAAGAAGGCACGCAAAAGAAAGACTACGAAGGGTGCGAGCCAGCCGGCACCGAGTACGATCCGTGCTCAGGACGGGCCACCTTCACCGCAGGATATCTCGAGGAGGGTGCATGTGGCGGGTAGGGCGATGCTACCGACAAATATGCTCAATGCTGCAACCGGTGCTATGCGGAGTCTGCATGACAGTGTTCTTGCTTTGGAGAAGCGGCATCTCAGGGAGAAGGATGTGGCATACCCGGTTTTCGCGGCCAAGGTGCCAGAGGGCAAGGGCTTTGTGGATAACTCCATCGGGCGTACGATTGTCCTGCGTTTTGATGACATCCACGCTATGTTGAACCTTCATCCGCTGCACTACACCTTCGTTCGGCTATTTTCGCTGAGTATGGAGATGCGGATCATTCGCGACAAGACCCCGGACATCGTGATAGTCGACCCCTTCTACATGCGTGCCAAGATCTTGGGCAGCGCTGGGGACCGGCAAGTCGCGAGTTCTTACCTCGAAGGCGTCATTCTGGCAAACCAAGATAAGGATAACTTCCTCGTGCCTTACTTTCCCGAGTAAGTCCTCCCCTCAACCGGCCCGTAACATATGAATTCTTACTTTTCGATCGTTTTTCTTTTAACATTCCGTGTTTTCTGCAGTGACACACGTTGCACGCTCATCCTCCTAAGCCCCAAATATTCCATGGCCACGTATTTCGACCCAGACCGTCAGTCGAACGTAGACTACACAAATGTCAAGAAGGTTCTTGATGATGTTCTCCCCGGCTACGCCCAATCTGGAGGCACCTTCACCAGGCCTATTCGTAAGTACGGCAAGCACGTGTTCTCCCACAATACGACGTTCTGCTGCGTCAAGCAGCCGCCTGGAGGTCAGAAGGGTGCCTACTACGCCATCCACCACATGCGGGCGATCGTACGGGACCATCATCAACTTCTGCTACCAAGTAAACTCAAAGATTGGGCCGCGAGCGTGTCGGCAATCCAGGACGCGGACCTCCGACAAGAATTCTTTCGCATCCAGTCGGAGTTTGCGGAAATCATCCATCAAGATGTCCTTCGTACCTCGGGGCAGTTCTACCTCAGAAATCAACCGTCCAACAGTGACATCGACACAATGCTACAAATGCAGGATGACAACGCCCGTTCTTTCATGACTCCCACGATAGACGGCGGCTTCATCCACGCTCCGGTCCCTTGAGTCGAGTTGTCTAGTTCTGAAACATCGATTGGCTCATGTTGTAATTAAACTTTAATGAACTTGTAGTATGTCTCTTTGGTTTCGAGAGTCGTTCAACTTAGATGTAATCGATGCTATTAATGTCTTCCTTTTCTCTTCCGATCGTTCTGTTGCATAATTATATATTGCTTATGTATTGTCTGTGAATTGGTACTAACGTTTCGTTTGGCTAGTGCATAGCGATGCCGACGTATGTCGTGTACAAGGGTAAGGTTCCCGGAGTCTACGATGACTGGGAGGAGTGTCGGAGATAGGTTCACCGATTCAGCGGTAACAGTTACAAAGGGTACACCACTAGGGCCGAGGCCGAATCTAGATACGCCCGCTATCTAGCGGGAGAGGGGAGGGAGCGTTGGAGGAACCGGATGAAGACGAGTTTCATCGTGATGATGCTCATCGTGATGACCGCAGCTCTCTTCTATGTGATGGTAGTTTAGATGATCGATATCGACTTGTAATGTGAAGACAAACTCGCTACTCGCGGTCTCGAGACTTGTAATATAATGTTCTATCTTTGTTCGGTCTTTTTAATTCGGAGACTAATATGATGAATTGTATTCGGAGACTAATATGATGAATTGTATTCAAAGACTAATCTTCTATTGTATTCGATGAATCTGTTGTTGATGTGTGCTGTCTATATTTTGTCAAACTATACATTTTGTATCCTGTGCAAAAAACAGAAAATAAAAAGATAAAAAAACCCTAATATTCATACTAATGGTGCATCACAGGACAGTGCGCCATTAGTATGACAGTGCATACTAATGGCGCATCACTGGGTAGTGCGCCATTAGTATGCCGCGGTTACTAATGGCGCATCCAGTGGTGGTGCGCCATTAGTATGACAAAGCACCTGGGTATACATGGCCCCTGGGAGGCATACTAATGGCGCACGCTGGCCTATACTAATGGCGCACCCGCGGTGCGCCATTAGTATACCAGATACTAATGGCGCACCAGGTGGTGCGCCATTAGTAAAAATTACTAATGGCGTGCTGTTAATGGCGCACCACAGATGCGCCATTAATGGCCATATTAGGTGCGCCATTAGTAGGGGTTTTTCTAGTAGTGCAAACTGTGGATACACCCAAAACCAATGATAGCAGACAGATAATAGCTTCAGTTAAAAAATACAGATAAAGGCTCCTTTAATGTTTGTTTGCACCCAACATGAAACTCATAGTAGATACCTGAGATTACCAAGATAGTAGACAGATAATACAGATTGCTGCCCCAATATGTACCCCACAGCCATTTAAAAACTCAAGTTTCAGCATTAGTTTGGATTTAACTGGGAGTCTAATAGGTGAACATATTGATAAAGTAGCATGTCATCATATTAAGCGATGCATAACGTAAGCAAACACGAAAGAGTGCGACCTCTCTTGCGGACCCGTGTAGTCCTCAAGGTCATCTACTCAGTTGATGATGGTAATGCAGTTGTCGTGGCTGCCGGCGGCGGGGAAGAAGATCTGAGGCGGCGACAGTCTGGAGAGCAGATCCCTGCTATGGCGAACCCTTCCGTCGTTGGAGTAGCTGAGCTGGGGTGGAACACAGCGCAATGGGAGCAGGACAAACCACACAAGGTTTTCTTCGACACATATCTATAACAGAAGTAATTGTGTAAGGGCTTGTTTGAATTTGAGGATTCTAACAATGCAGGGATAGGAAATAGACAGGAATAGGATAGGAATGCACGTGCAAAACAGAGAATTTAAAAACACAGGATTTCTGCCAATCTGGGTGTTTGATTCACAAGAATTGGAAGATCACAGGTTGTAAAGAAGCATGGTGAGATTAAGTCAAACCACAAGAAAATGTATGGTTATAATGCTATTATGCTACTATCTCTTAGTCTTGTGCTTCATGAATAGGAATTTGAAAAGGAGGACAAGTGGAAATTAAAATTCCTACGGTTTTTCTTTCAAGGAGACACTAAAGGAACAAATCCTACAGTTTTCCTTTGCTCCATTCCTTTGAACCAAATTCATTAATAGTAGTACCATAGGAAACTTCCCAATTCCTATGTTTTTCCTTCACTTTTCCTTTCAAGCACTGGCGATTCTAGTAGGCAGGCTTGAGCAAGGAAAAGCCTACACTCAAAAAAAATTTGTGCTACTTCTATTACTTTGGACCAAGGCCACTGCCCTACTAGCTCAACTCCGAGGCCCATCGACAAATGCACAGCTCAAACGCATAGAGATTAATAATTATGGCATTCAAGAGAGTCCATCACGGATAGCTAAGTTGCTGGGTACCTCACTACTTGTCATATAGTAGGATAAAATAATCGTATTTCACGTTACTACGTGTGCTCAGTGGACAATATATATAACATGTAGAGTAAAAAAGAGATGCAACAAGTGTAAAACCTCTTTGGCAAAGCCATGTCGATCTCAGCGCGATTGGGTTGGTCAGTGAGGATGCTCCGACTAACTTGGTTGTCAGAGGAGGAGAAGAAGATCTTAGGCGTCTGGAGATGGAGCCCAGGGTACTGCTCCACTGTGGTGGAGGGTTTCGTAGTTGGAGCAGCTCCGGTGAGTTGTACGACGCCATGGCTGAAGCTGGACAGGTGAGACAATGTTAACCTGAGTGGAATTCTAATAGCATCTCCAATAGATGACGTAAAATACATAACCACAAAGTTCTAGATGTAAAATACATCAGCCGTTCATCTCTGAACTTAATTGTCAAAACTGAATTTAACTGTCAAAACTGAATTTAACTGTCAAAACTGAATTTTGCTGTCAAAACTGAATTGTACTGTCGAAACTGAATGCACTAGTAGCAGAAAAGCAGTAGTAGCAGCAGCAGCGCGTGCGAGAGCTGGGGCAGCTGGTCGTGTAGCAGCATCAGGTGAGGCTACATGTCACTCGACTGACTTTTTCATCTCTGGTTAGTCGATTTTCCAGCCGTTGGATACAAAATCAAGAGCCTGTGGTTCATCCAACCTCTGCCCCCTGAGCCGCCAGCCACCACCGGCCAAACAGCCCCCTCCACCGCCCGTAGCTGGCGGTGCACCACCCCACCCGCCCCAAAACCACTCCCCACTGTTGGTCTGCCGCCGCCCCTGCCATCGCTCTAGGCCCCCCATGCCGAGATTTTTCTCCAGTGATCCCCACGCCATTGCCCCACCACCGCCGGCGACCTCCGCCCCCACCCTGAACCCTAAGATAGATAGTGGGGTGCCTCTC